>NC_136810.1:51813025-51845525 GCF_951216825.1 Electrona antarctica
ACTTTACAATGGTTCATTCATTTATACATTGGGAGGTGAAGCGGCGAACAGTCGACGCCAGTGTCCTCACTTCCTACATTCACACACCAATGGTGGCACGCTCACACCGACCGAGTCATTGGAGGTGGAGGCAATGTATTGTTCAGTGTCTTGCCCAAAGACACTTCGACATGTAGACAGGAGGAGCCGGGATTTGAACCACGACTCACGGATCATTGGACGACCTGCTGCTCTACCTCCTGAGCCACAGCCGCATTATCTGCTGTCAGTGTTTATTTGTAACCGGCAACATGAGTTGCCGGTTACAAATATCCCGTGCTGCGGGACGGGTTACAAATCACCCGTGGCGTCCCCGTGCGGTTAGGATTCGGTTAGTGTCGGACTCTTGGTGTGTCGGAAAACACATGCCTGCAACCGGCAAATCATGCTTCTAATACGAAACCGCATCACTGTTGCATATTAAATGTGATTTGATTGTTGATGTAGTAACTACTGTGCTTGCGCCTGTATGTCATCAGAGAAGGAAGCAGTACACGCTGATGACAAATCATCCTGTCAAGCCTGTCATAGAGGCTGTGCCCCTCTTTAAGTAGTTTTGATTGCGGTAATTTGTTTTTCTCAGATATTGATTTCAATATCTCTTTGTTTACAAACTAGTAACTACCAATAGGTATTTTATCTGCTAAAAGTATATTAACTTTTAGTTTTGCCTATATTTTTGAATTAACAACATGGAATGGAGTTTCCCTGGCCACAGAACGACAGCCCTATGAGGCAATAGCTACCATTTCCCAATTCTCTGGCATAGAATACAATAATCTAATGGTCTTCAATAACCAAACCAGAACAAAAGCTAAACACATCAAAAACACATTTCACTCAGTACCCATTTAGGGTTAATTTTAGTGGTGGGTTCAATTCATCGATATGGCAATATATCAATCGATGAAAATATATAGTGTGGGATGCAGTTGCATATAAACACATGGTGCAATGCCCAATAAAGCCACATGGTGGCTTTTATTTTAATTTAAAGAGCTCTGTGGGGGCCTGGAATTGTTTTATTGTATTTGTGCAATACTTAAAGGATTTGCCTTTGCTACAGAATAATAAGAAGCGCTCTTATAGTAAATACCTTACATGGTCAATGGTCATTATTTGGAATCAACATATAATATTGTATATCGTATCGTGGCCTCTGTATCATGATTTGTATCTATCGTGAGGTTGCAGGCAATACCCAGCACTAGTTAATTTGTGTTTATTACACATCCATCCCAGATATGGTGAGCATAGGATTTGTTTGTGTTCGATTGTTTGGATGCAAAGTCGAGATTTGTTTTTAAATTATATTGTCATACTCTCATGTCTGCCAATGCCACACGTTTATTGAGGACACAGAGGAGAAACCGGCTATTACTTTTCATTCAGCATTTTTCCCTGTTGGCTGGCACCTCACAAGGACCGGTGTGCTGTGCACCTTTTGCCTATAGAGTGTCGCAGTCCCGCCCCCTTTCATGATGACGCCAGGCCCAGGAAATGATTCCCAATGCATTTTTCCCATAGACATTTCAAAAGGTATTTATTTAAAGGCGGTTACGCCGCGGACGAAGCCAACTCGAGTCTTGACAACTCATGACAACAAACACAATATTTTGGACCAAACAAATAATTATAAAAAAGAAAAACAACAAAAAAAAAAGTGTTGTAACCTGCTGTTTTTTTCTTTCTAATTATTTGTTCGGCCCAAAAAATTGTGTTGTCATGATTTGTCACAACAAGAGTTGGCTTTGTCCGCGGTGTAAACGTCTTTAAATAAATACTTTTTGAAATGAACGGAGAATCATTTCCTGGGCCCTGGTAGGGGGCGGGACTGCGACGCACTATACCATCATACTCTCAGCCATGTTCTTAGATTGTCTAATTATAATGATTACAAACTTCAATATTTTTCCTCACAATTCGTGCTGTCTGTAATAAAGCCCTTCTGTTCTGTCCCCCTCTTGTTTCTTTCCAGTTTGCTGAGGTGAATGACGGCGGTGTGCTGTGCTCGGCCATACTCGCTCCCCTGTCTCCCTTCAACGCTCTGCTCTCCGTCTTCCAACCTGACGCTGCCCACCATAGCCTGCCCTTGACGGCCGACGGCGACGTGTTCTCCGACCTACCAGACGTGGTCAGCAGTGTCCTGTCTGTGGTCATGGAGCAGGATGTAGACACTGAGAACGAGGAGGGTGAGGGCACAATAGAACATTAACCCATTTGGGCCTGACCTCGAAATTTAAAAAAAGATCTTCTAAATCCTCCAGTTTTCTGAAATAAATATTTTCAAGATTTTTCAAAAATAGCAGACCTACAAGCTCGTAGCGTGCCACTCGGTGGCGCGCTATGAGCTTGTAGATCTGCTATTTTTCAATAGCTAAATTATAACAATGTTTAAAACACTAAAAGGGGTTCCCGCCCAAAATGGGTTAATATATGTTAATACAACGGATTGCGACCTTGTAGATCTGCTATTTCGTCATTTTTTTAAATGTATGAAACATGGAAATGATTATGGCGATTATAGAACATAATTGTTTATCTCAAATAATTGCAATTTGGTGATTATCTAACAATTGTGATAGGCCTAATACTCAAGCAACTGTGACTTAACGCTGTCTTGAGTTATTGCTGTGACAGTTAAACAGACTGGGCAGGCATTTACAAGACATCCACTCCATTGGGTGCAGGTATAAAAACACTAGGGCCACGAGAACGGTGTCCATAGAAAACGGCGAAGTAAAGTATCATTTGCTGGGGTCCATTTAGACGAGAACGGCGGTTGAAATAGCAACAAAGTGAAAACTCCTTCCAGAGTGGAAATCTTTTGAAAACGCTGTCTCCTCCCGTCTCCATGTAAACGGGCAAAACGGTGAATCCGCAAAACGTGTGACATCACATGGCTCACGTGGGCTCACAACAACGCTTATGTTTATTACATTGTTGCAGAGCCGTAGGCGATATTTGGAGTTCCTATAATGAGCAAGCGGCCAAGCTCTCCCTCGCCCCGCTCATCCTATGAATACAAATGTAGTGACTGCTAGCGATGGTGAATGTAATGCTGTAAATAAAAAAAGCCTTGTGAATTGTGATAGGAAGTAGAACTGAAGTGGTTCTTGTCTTAGAGTATATATATGAATAGAGACGGCACTGGATATCTCCTCCCTTCCACTTGCATTAAGTTGCTCAAAAGCGCATGAGGCGATTTCACTCAGGAACAGAGTGCATTCTGGGATGGATTTGCCTATCATTGCACGCGTTCACGTATGAAACAGCGGCGTTCACGATGTATGAAACAGCGTTCACGTGTCATCATGAACGTGCACAATGATAGTCAACGGACCAGCGCGTTCATGAGTTTGGCCCAGTGCTGCAATACCAAATTCGACGACTATGTCCATTTCGCCTCAGGGTTTCCTCCGGGTGCCGTCTCTATTCATATATACTCTAAGGTTCTTGTACATGCGTGCCTGGTCTTTCTGGCAGGCCGTCACCGCCACCTGGCATGCACATGACATTACAGCGTTTTCAGTCATTACAGAGTCTCTGTGTAAATGAATAAAAAATGAATAAAAAATAAGAACGCAACAGGATTTGCCGTTTGCTCTGGAGCCCGTTTCCCGCTTAAAATTGACCAGTAAGGGTGACTTTCAGTTGTTTTTTTGCTCCTCAGTCCAGCTGGTGGAGCACCAAGTCCCAGAATGGGCTCAACAGGAGCTTAGACACTCCAGCCCAGTGATGACGAGTCTAACGGAGAGCTGGTTCCCTCAGTCTGACCAGTCAGGAGTCAGCTCCCATCTAATGGAGTCAATGAGGTATGGCTGTGTATATACTGTATACTGCACTATTCCTAACATTACTGCAGCTGCTCTCTCACTGCCATTATTTATTTTTTATTTTTTAATGTTTTTATTTTTGTGGCTTTCGCCTTTATTTTATATTTTTTATGGAGGGACAGACAGTAGGCTGACAGGAAATAGGGAGGAAGATGGGGGGGAAGACATGCAGTAAAGGCCGTCGGGATCGGGAGTCGAACCCGCGGCACACTGCCAGACTGGGTTACCAGCCAAGGTGCCTTGACCGCTGAGCCACGGCCCAGGCCCTCACTACCATTATTGATGCTACTGAAACCAACTTTACTACTAACTGTCAGAACCACTGCCGTCACACACTACTGCTGCTTTTGATATGATTTATTTGATATGATATACGGCAACCTTCCCCGTGTTTCTTCACTAGTCCGATCCAGAAGAACACAGTTTTGCCGGCCACTGCTACAGAGCTGACAATGAGGTTATATCTTCCCTTCTTCTCTGGAGTCCTGCCTCAAAGCAGACCAGAGGTAGAAAACTGTCGTTCCCTGATGTCATCGCTAGGGACATCAGTAAGCAGGAACTGGGGATGGCAATGACGGACCGGGAAGTCTGGCATGGCATTGTGAAAACCATGATCTCGACCGTGGTCGAAAAATGATGATGATGATGATTTGCTTCTAATTGAATTCCGTATTATTTGCATTGATTGATTGATTGCACTAAAAACAAAAAAACATTGCTTGGATGCACCTGGGACATATCCTCAGTGATGTAACCCAAGGTCATCAGGCTTTCGGGTCTCGCAACATCATACCCCTCACAGGTGACCCAGCCGGGGTGATCAAGTCTCGACTTACGTCCCAGTAGCTACCCTCGATCAGGCCCTAAATGGGACCCCTGCATTAGGGAAAGACAGGGTCACACAGTCCGCCGCTCCTGAACTACTCTGCCGGGACTGGAAGGTCTGGGCGCGTGGAAGGACTAGGCTCTGTGGGTTGACTCCTGTCCGGGCCCCTCCTACGTCTCACCAGGTACACATATGTGCTCACCAGGTGCAGCGCAGGACCTGTACAGAAAACATTATTTTAGAGTCGTTCGGTTGAGGATGGCAGGTACACATCTGATAGATATTATTAACGGTTTATTTTGTCATTAATTAGAAAATTATTTAAAATAATTTGATAGAACTGATGCATGCAACCAGTATGGAAAGAAATTGATATCCATTTATATGATACGCTTACACCGAAGAAACTGCTGGAAAGCAATGAGATTCTTGTCCAGAATCACAATATAACATGGTTTTAGGAAACGATAAGTAATGGACAAATATTCTTCTGTCTGTCAAATCAACTAATCAAAATGATTCCCAAGCGCGGCACGGCTGCAGCTCACCGCTCCTTGGCTGCGGCTCACCGCTCCAAGAGATGGGTCAAATGCGGAGAACAAATTTCACTGCGGTAACGTGTGTGACAAATCGTACGACCTTGACTTTGTCTGTCTGTCTGTGTGTGTGTGTGTGTGTCTCTCTCTCTCGTTCTCTCTATAGACTGTTGAATGCTGTACCAGAGCATCACAGCACAGTAGAGGAGACCCAGGGAGAGGAGTTGTCTGCTTTGCAACAGGAGCTAGTCAGCAGCCTGGCTGAACTCTACCAGGCCTCGCAGGGCCCTGGAAACAACACGACTAAGAAGAGCCGTAAGAATGCTGCACCTCTGCAATCTCTTACTTTGACATCATGCATATTTTCACATATTTGAGCACTGTTTTTTTTAGATGGACCACATACCCAAGAAAGAGGGAAATTATCTGTTAGTAACGAATAAAAAGAAAGTATGAAACTCTACTCACCTAGAGACAATTTGTTTCCCCCTTAACACATTTTGGGCGGGAACCCCTTTTGGTGTTAGCATTATGTTATGCTTTAGCTATTGAAAAATAGCAGATCTACAAGCTCATAGCGCGCCACCGAGTGGCGCGCTACGAGCTTGTAGGTCTGCTATTTTTGAAAAATCGAAGAACGATTGACAGAAACAGCTTTTTCAGAAAACTGTCAGGACGTAGAAGACATTTTTAGAATCTGATCTCAGGTAAAAATGGGTTAAGTAAATTGAGAACTAGTTCTCATTTACGTTACCTGCGGGGGGGAGCAACCAGAGGATAGTTGTGAGTAGGGCAACAAAAACGTCAGCTATAGCAGATATGCTATATGCAGACTAAGGTTTTAGGTTTGGGTTAACCATATGAACTCTTGTGTCCCTATTCTGGAGGTGAACATTCTGTGAAAGTAGCAGCTCCCAAAATCCTGCTAACATGCAGGATTTTCTTCAAATTCCCTATAAACCCACCAGTGAACTCTCTATCTCACTGACTGACGTTGCAAACTCAAACTCCTCAAATTCACTAACAGATTATTATTGTGGTTTAGCATGAGGTCACCCGTGTCGTCTTACCTTTTCTGTCACTTGTCTCATTCTGCGTGTAGGTGGGGCCCAGCGCACGCCTGTGAAGCAGAAGATGAAGACGATGAGTCGCTCCCTACAGATGCTGAATGTAGCGCGACTCAATGTCAAGGCCCAGCGCGAACTAGACCAGGCGGAGACCGAACACCAGGGCTCAGAGGGCAAAGGCCACGACAAGCCCGGGAGGAGATGCTCGGGTGACAAGACCAAAGCCAGCAGCCAGCAGAGTGAGTGGTTGATAGTCTTAGCCTTAGTAATATGACTAAAAGTGGTTCTAATTTGAACATTTAACCATGTTTATGTCCCTCCATCAGTCTTCAGCAGTGAGACAGAGCTGGTGGCTCATCTGAAGTCCAGTTATGAGAAGGCCGTAGCAGTGAGGGATTTGTGCATCCTCAATGAAACCCAGAACTTCCTGGCTGCTGTCAGATCCTTCATCACACCGAAGACAGAGCAGGCAGTGAGACAAATAAGATCTTTCGTAATATCCTCTGATTTATTGTGTACAATTATTATGTGCCAACAGTCTTAAAATGTTTATAACATTTACAGTACATTCTGTCAGTCAAAAACCTTCTGTTTTTTAGAATTATTGAATTATCCACATAATAGTCCATGTTTCTGTATATGACACATGTGTTTTCTCTTGCGCTTTACAGGTAAAGACCTTTCAGTTTGTCCAGCAGCATCTTCTCAAGTCCGCTAAATCCATCAGGCAGTTCTATGGCGCTGCCTCTGATCCTGAAGGCAAAGTCAGAGAGTGAGTTTTTGTAACATGTTGTAGGGGTGCAAGTAGCGATTTATTCTCATAATAAATTAATCTGTAGATTATCCGATTATCTGCAGTTAATTAGGTGTGTGTGTGTGTAGGTGCAATCTACTTGTGTTTATCTTCGGCAGCCTAGGACACGTACACAGTTTGGTTGTAAGAGGCTTCCAACAACTTGGGGTGCCAAAAAAGCAGCCAAACGGCTCGCGAAATTCTGTGCAATCTCTTCCACTATCGGTAGCCGCCAAATATGGAGAAGACGCTGTTACTTGTAGTTGTGCCCCTGAAGGGTGTGTGGGTATTTGTCCGGGATTTGCTGATTGCACTCTGTACAGCACCTTGTAAATATCTGTGTCCTTGTATTGTATCTCTTATGTGGACATAAATAAATGATGTGTGTGTGTGTGTGTGTGTGTGTGTGTGTGTGTGTGTGTGTGTGTGTGTGTGTGTGTGTGTGTGTGTGTGTGTGTGTGTGTGTGTGTGTGTGTGTGTGTGTGTGTGTGTGTGTGTGTGTGTGTGTGTGTGTGTGTCCGTCCGTCCGTCCGTCCGTCCGTCCGTCCGTCCGTCCGTCCGTCCGTGTCCTAGGTGCAAGCTACAGGCGGTGCTGAGGTTGGAGTTGTGTAGACTCTCTCCAGGACAGAGTGATGCATCAGCTACAGAAGAGATGGTGGAGGAGGTAGGATGCACAACATGTTTTTGTTTGTTTTTTTAACATTTTCTGACGACCTTTTGTTTTTCCTAAATGCATTCAGTTTGACAGCGCTCCATTAAAATGCCCTTCAACTAATTCAGAGCATAATGACCTGACCCATCGAGGCAAATAGTTGTGTTGAAGGTTTTGATACCTTTAAAATTGATTTGTAAGTTACTAATGAAATTAAAACTAAATTAAACTTGTGTTTCTGCTACTTAGGTGGCTGATATGTTGAGGATGATCTCTCTAACCAAAGACCCGGTCTGTCTCACAAAGTTCCTGCAGGATGAGCTACTTCCTAGGTAAGTGACTTTTATCTGGCTGTCAATGTGGCTCATCAGACACAATAGGCCTATCTCACAGCCCGCTTTCCACGCCCACTTCCGGTAGATAGTGGTGTCATTTAACATTAGGCATTTACACTTTTTTTCTCTGGAGAATCTAAGTACATTTCCTAATGTTAAAATGTCAAAGACCGATAATAATATGAAGAAAACACAATGGTATAACAACTCAAATAAGTAGAATAAACCTTACCTTTACAAAACGGTAGTTTGTGGCTTGTGAAAATACCTACATGGAAGCCTATGGACCAGAAACAAAATAACACCACTAGCTCTAAAAGGGGGCGTAAAAAGGGGGCGGGGAAATGCTGTGAGATAGGCCTATTGAAAAGAATCCGGTCTCTTAATTGTCTACACCATGCTGAAGGCGTAGCCGAGACTATGTTTTCGCCCCTCGGTCTGTCCTTGTGTGTGTGTGTGTGTTCGTCCGTCCGTCTGTGTTCCGCTAATCTCCAGCAGCGTTGGCCCAATCGGTGTGAAACTGCGCACACACTCCCTGGGTGCCAGAGCAAAACCTCTGCTCCAACCTTTTAACGTCAGCCTGTTTTAGCGCCACCAGTAGGCAGAGTTCTGCAAAACAATTTTTTTTTTTAAATATTACTCGTTCAGACATCACGCAAATCAGTACATTTCTGTATCTCTATAGTCATGGGATCTGTCCAATTTTTCAAGATTGGCTTTCAAAGTTTGCAGGAGTGGCCTGTTTAAACAAAACAACAAAAAAACAAAACTGAAATCATGAACGCAGCATCCGACTGCCGTGAAACATTGCTGGCACACAAGAAGCTACCTCGTAACCTGCCCTGGCGGAGACCTGTGCTCAGAGGAGCACGTCTTTCTAGTTGAGAAACTTGAGATTGTAGTAATACTTGTCTCTTATTCCATTTCATTTGTTATTTACATTTTAAAATAAACCTTTATAAAGAACCAGATTTTGTCTTTTGAGTCTTATCTTCGGCACAATACGGTACAAAATTATTTTGTTTGTTTTTGGATTTTTCTGCCTTTATTTGGATAGTTGCGAACTATAGAAGCTGGCCAAAACTGTCACGCTGTAACACCACCCGCCCGCCACCAGAGGGCAAAAGATTGGGAGCAAAGAAGATTTTTTTTTATTTTTCCCGATTTTGTAGGCCTCAAGATCAGGTAGATTATAGTTATAGTCACCATGTACACAGTTTTTCAATGTACAAATATTTATTTAAAAAAAAACAAAAAAAATATTTTTTTAATTTATTTTATTTTTTACATAATAGGTAGTTAAACAACTAGTCGACTAGTCGACTAGTAAACTAGGCAACTAGTCAACTAGTAAAAATGACTAGAAGTGAATGCCCTAACGGGGAGTGACACGCAGCAAAGGTCGTCGGGGCTCGGGAATCCAACCTGCTTTAGAGTGCCTATATGTGGTTGTGCCTTAACCGCTAGGCCATCTGCACCCCATTGTTGTACTACATTCTAAACACTCTAATGTCCATGTCAGGTTTTTGACGAGCATCCCCAGGCTGTTGGCTGACATCTACAACAGCCTGGGCAGCCAGCTGCCCGATGCCCTGCTGGCCGCATTGCCTTCGGACTTCTTCAGCGACGAGTCTCTTAACAAGGACAGCTTGTCTCCTTCCCTCTCCTCCACCACCACGGGAGACGAAAGAGGGGGAGCCTCGGATGCTGGGGACGGGCTACAAGACCTGAGGAAGCGCTCCCCCAGCAAGATGAGGTGAGGAGGGGAAGGGTCAGGGGGTGTTTTATCCCATTTAGGCCTGACCTCAAAATTTAAAAAAAAATCCTCTAAATCCTCCAGTTTTCTGAAATAAATATTTTCACGATTTTTCAAAAATAGCAGACCTACAAGCTCGTAGCGCGCCACTCGGTGGCGCGCTACGAGCTTGTAGATCTGCTATTTTTCAATAGCTAAATTACAACATGTTTAAAACACCACTTGTTACAACTAAGCTATACTTGCTATCAGTGGTGGACAGTAACGAAGTGCATATTGCTATATTTGCAGTCTTCCATTTTATATTTTTTATTAACTTTTATGTTTCAGAAGTGGCATGCTGACTCGCCATCGCAGTATGACTGCCCAAATAGAGATCCCGAGGAAGGCCACCAAAACTGTAAGCTGAATACTAGGACACATAACTCATGCCTATAGACTCCTCTCTGATATTGTATGACCACACTGACTGGTCTGGTACAATATATTTATTTACTTAAAATGGCTTTTTTGACATGCAGATCAAATAATGTTTTGTGGCAAACAAAATGCACATAGCAGGGCCATAATGTCATCTCTGACTTCATAGCGATTCTATTTAGAGACCTTTTTCGTTGCATCACGAAAACTCTAATTTCACCATGATTGTATTTTGATGCGATTGTGCAGAATATTTGCATGCATTAAATTCACCAGGAGTTGACAGATACAAATTATGTACCTTAGCTTATGTAAGCTTAAACGTGCCGTTCTCTAGATGTACCATATTTCATATGAATTCTTACAAGAATATAATCAATCAATTATACATTTCTGTGGTCATTGTTATGCCCTACAGTATGTCGTCAATTCTACTTTAATGGCCACTTGTTTCAATTCATTCAGGTTGTAATTGTATTATTCATGAACAGTAAGTTTTCAGAGTGCCTTACACTATTACTTATTGTCTTACCCCACAGACCAAAGCTAGTGTCCCAGTGGAGAAACCAGTTGCAGAGCCACCACCTCAGAAACAAGCAGCACAAGGTACTGTATATGTCCGCTTAGAATCAAGAGGGGTAACTGTCTGTCTGGCAGGTTTCACCTAGCTTAACGCATTTAGGACTGACCTAAATCCTCCAGTTTTCTGAAATAAATATTTTCACGATTTTTCAAAAATAGCAGACCTACAAGCTCGTGGCGCGCCACTCGGTGGCATGCTATGAGCTTGTAGATCTGCTATTTTTCAATAGCTAAATTATAACATAATGTTTAAAACACCAAAAGGGGTTCCCGCCCAAAATGGGTTAACGCACTAACTGCCACATATTAATTCATTCATTCTTCCGCCTATTTTCAGTTTTCACCCAATGTTATTTTCGCTGAATGTTCGCCTATTATGACATGCCCAGAGTAGGGACACTAGGATTCATCTCAATCACACAATGATTCCATGTGATGTAAAAGCTAGAATTCCAGAATTTACAGGCAAAGAGATGGAACCTTTTTTTGTGTTGTCATTAAATAATTCGTTCGGCAAATGGATTAGTCAGTATTGATGATGTGATGACTGCCCTCCAGAGGTGACCAAGGTGAGGAGGAACCTGTTCAACCAGGAGAAGACCTCTCAGTCCAAGCGCTCCAAACTGCCCAGGAGTCAGTCTGTGTCTGCTGTGGAAGGACTCGACCGCAAACGCGCTCGGGAGTCGGAAGGTAATGATGACGTGACATCTGGCTTTAAAGGGCTGACCCATTTGATTTTGATTTTATTTTATTAAGGATCCCCATTAGCTGGTGCCATGGCAACTAGCTAGTCTTCCTGGGGTCCACATAAAAGGACATACAATTACAAATTCAAAATGAATCAAAACTTTCCACGCTGGCTAGTTTTCATTCATGCCATGTTCTATAATGGAGTGTTGGCTTTTCAGGACCACACGCGCTCCTGACAAAGAAAGTGTGTGAGACGCCCCGTCACAAGCAGGTGTCCAGCCGCCTGCTGTACAGACAGAGAATGGGAAGGTACTGAATAACAGGGCCACGGGAACCTTAACCCATTTTGACCTGGGAACGATTCTACAAATGTATTCTAAATCCTGACAGTTTTCTGAATAAAAATAATTTTCACGATTTAAAAAAAAATAGCAGACCTACAAGCTCGTAGCGCGCCACTCGGTGGCGCGCTATGAGCTTGTAGATCTGCTATTTTTCAATAGCTAAATTATAACAATGTTTAAAACACCAAAAGGGGTTCCCGCCCAAAATGGGTTAAACAAGAAGGATATTCTAAATGACACATTGAGGTGAACATTGGGCCCTAACTAAGCACCGTTTGTCCGTGCTTGTTTACAGGAGGTCTGCCCCAGAGGAGGATTGCATAGTGGAGGAGTCACCAGTGAAGCCGTTAGAAGGTACTTGCATTGATGGCATACGTAAAATCAGTGAAGTGTTTCTCCAAATAAAGAAATTAACAAAGAAAACAGTTTGACATGTCTTCTAGAGCAGGGGTTCTCAACCCGTGGGTCGCGACCCCTCGGGGGGTCGCCAAATTATTTTAGGGGGTCCCCAAATTATTTTCAAAAAATATATATATATTTTTTTTTAATTTTATTTTCACGATTTTTCAAAAATAGCAGACCTACAAGCTCGTGGCGCGCCACTCGGTGGCGCGCTATGAGCTTGTAGATCTGCTATTTTTCAATAGCTAAATTATAACAATGCTTAAAACACCAAAAGGGGTTCCCGCCCAAAATGGTTTAAGGTTATTGTAGTAGTCAATTTATATTGGGGGTCGGGAGGGGGCGGGGCGGGGGTCCCGAGACATTGCCAAAGCATTTCCGGGGGTCCCCGGCCAAAAACGTTGAGAACCCCTGTTCTAGAGCAGCCCCAGTTGTGGCCCACCGATCTTATGTGTCGATTGACCCTTGACATTGCCTTTTCTAACCAGAGCTGAGGAGGAGCCCGAGGATAAAGTCATTTGCCAGGAGGAATTCCAGCGTCTTCTACTCCAGCTCTCAGCCTCGTTCCCGCAACCTGGACAAAGCGCTGTCCTCCTCCCAGCTCTCCGTCAGCGGCGTCAACCCCAGGGCCGTCCACTCTCCTCACCGCATCCTTTTCGGAGCAGCTCAGTCCCCTGGTCGCCCCTCCGCTTCCTGCCCCAGCAGGGCCAGCAGGAGGTTCCTGTCGTTTGGTAACGCTGATGTGTTTGAGGTGTGTTCTCCCATTTGTTTATTTTTGTCATTGGCAAAGTTTTGTCTTCAAATCTTAAAAGCTATTACATGATCCAGGCAGTAATGACCATGAATGGCTTTTAAATTGTTTAGGGTTTGGCTTTCTCTTTTTTTTCTTTTACTCACTCTAATCTTGTCTCCTTCATGTAATTAGCCCTTCGCTAAGTCCCTCCCCAACCCGTCCTTGTCCAATAGGCACGTTAGCAGGGAAGAGACGGGTCAAGCTGTCCTTCTCACCAATTGAGATGCATGTTAAATGCAACTTTTAACGACCGCCCGACAGGAGTTTTCATGTTGCACGTTAAGACTATGGTCATTAGTGTTATTGCCATCACCTGGGTGGGTCAGTCGTGTAACTTTCATCGGCCCCGATGTCATTTTCTGACATTGGGGCCATTCAATTCCAAGCTCAAATCTAACAATGAATGGGAGCGTTTTATCAATAATTAACTAAATCCCATTTTCAGTAATTCTGTGTGATTATTAGAGCTTGTTGTTGGCAATTGGCAAAATCTAATAATCAGTTCTCATTGAAAATCTGCCAATATTTCAGAACAAATTTAAAATGTAATTTGCTTGTAAAAATGCTTTCAATTTAATAAAAGCTTGTTCAATTATAACACCTTTCTCTGTTCTTTCCCACAGAGTCCCAACAAAACCCCGACAAAATCACCTGGTAAATCCGGAAGAGCTGCTCACGGGAACAGAGCACCCAACACCCCTCAGACCCCCAGGACCCCAGGATCCACCAGGGTCCGTGTCCCCATGGTGTCGGGCAGCCCCGTAGCGGGTTGCTCTCATCAGGCGGGGTCGATGTCCCTGAGAGGCAGCCCCTTCCGGTCCCCAAGCAGAAGGGTCCTGGGACTGGGTACTCCTCAGAAAGACAGCCCCGTGAGGACCCCACTGAAGGGGATCCTTAAAACGCCCATCAAGGCCAGAATGTCGGAACACGTGTCGCCCACTGGAACTTGTCCACTCAGGAGTCCATGCTCAGGAACACCCAGAAAGAGTGTCACCTGGTCGCCATCACCCCGGAAATGTAGACCCCGGGAAAACAGTGCTTTCAAAGTGCCAGAGTCGCCCGGCGTCCATTCAACCCGTGCCTCCCCAAGGTTGTTGAAACTGGCCTCCAGAAACAATTTTAACAGTCCTTCTAAAAATCGTGGTGCCAAAAGAAAGGTCTTCCACACCCCTGATAAAACTTCCCACGTAGCACATAGCCTCAGTTCCCCAGTAACTCCTCTGAAGCCTCCTCAAAAATTAGCAAGAGGCAAAGTGGTGACACCAGAGAAGCCATGTCATAGTTTGATTAAAAGACATCAAGACAAGATGACCACCCCGGCCAAGGAAGTCCCTACTGACGCAATGGTTTGTTCTCAGGACATTCCTAAATCTACCACGCCTCTAAACCTTTCCCCACGCACCCACAACACCATAAGCCTAGACATGAGTCCTGTTCTTGAATATCAAATTGTCACGCGCTCTGGAAGAACACCTGTCAAAAATATAGTGTCTCCTTATAAACCAGAATTGACTCAAGTAAAAGATACAACTCTTATACAAACTCCAGAGAAAAACAGGCATCAAATTGTCACGCGCTCTGGAAGAACACCTGTCAAAAATATAGTGTCTCCTTATAAACCAGAATTGACTCAAGTAAAAGGTACAACTCTTATACAAACTCCAGAGAAAAACAGGCCTGGCCAAAGTGCTAAAAACAGGACCAGGAACAACTTGAGATCCCAATCTAGTGAGAGCCTAACTCCTTCCAAACCAAACACTGACTCTAGCTGTGCTATGCCCAGCGACCGTGTAACAACGGAAAACATTGAGCGTGAAACACAGGCGCAACAAAAAACCTCGCCTGAATCTTCTCAGTCCTCCGAAATCAGTTCCCACACAGACTCTCAGCACTCCTCTCACATCAGCATGAAGACGGCAAGTGAGGGCGACAGCATGGATATCATCGATGCCGCTATTGTAAAGACTGATCTCACCCAGGGCCTCAAAATGAACATCAGCTTCTCCAGGAAGTCCTCCATTTGCAGCGAAGTCTTTGATTTCACAGCAGCATCGTCTCCGAGATCGTACCCGCTACCGGCTCAAGTAACCCCGGCACGGAGCTACGGCTTTCGACAGACGCCCGACCGCCAACAGAGGGAAGCAGCGGTTCGTTGGGGCTACTCCGATTCGCCTCGCTTTTCAACCCCAAGAAGTTCAACGACGCCTCGCCGAGGGAAGGGTACTCCGAAGGGTACTCCGAATCCATTGATGTACCAAGTGGAACTGGACATGCCAAAAACAGGACTTCCAAAGCTCAAATTCAAACGCACCAACTCCTTCGCCGCCGCCGACGGTGATCCCAGATCAGGAGGCCAGAGCCCCTCGGTAGGTTTCAACCCCTCTCAGCTGGACAGTCCGTTGCCTCTGCGCTCTAAACTCAGAGGCAGTGTCTCACCGTCACTCTGCTCTCACTTCACTCCGGCCAAGAGCACGCCTGGCAAAGGCGTCCAAACCTACATCTGCCAGTCCTATACCCCTACACAGCACTGCACCGGAGCCACGTCACCCCCGGTACCCACAGAGGCCGTTCCCCTGACCCCGTCTCCCCAGAACACGGGGCGGGTGAACCCGGACAACCTTCAGAGTTGGCCCAGGAAGAAGAGGGCGCATGAGGCCTTCGTGTTTGGGGGCAAGGAACACGCTCGCAAGGAGGAGGAGCTACTGGAGGAGGTGGAGCTCGGCGTCAGGAGGTTACAGGACAACGAGGACGCGGACGAGCCTTCGTGCAGTAGAGCTGCCGGACCGCGTGCACCCTCTAGGGGGTCACCTCTCATAGGAGAAGATGCGTCATCTCCCGTTTCGCCACAGGGGGACATGGACTGGATTGAGAACCTGGCCAAGCAGGTCGATGGAACTGGTCCTCAGACAAGAGATCACCAGGGCTGGATGGCAGGAGATGGAGACCTGAAGTGTTGTAAGAGCAGATGTTTTATCAATAATAATAATGGAATACTTTCATTCCAAAATATACCTCTGCTGTCGCGAAGAAAACACCCGACTCCAAAATGTTCATTTTTCAGGAAATAGAAAAATATAACATTTTCAGGAAATTAAGAAACAAAGCAATACTGCCTCATCAAAGTTGGTATTGTGACTTTATATATTGTCAATTACTTGCTGTTGCATGAGAGGGGGAGAGGTGTTGGAGTTAGCTGCTTTAGCAGACTGTTTGAGGGCCCAATGGAGTTAAGAGGTTATGTCCGAAGCACTTTTTACTACTTTACATTGGTTCAATATTTTTTTTTAACCAACACCAATTGACAATGGCACTGATTAATGCAAAAAAAACTAAAAAATGTAGTTAGGTGGTTTCCTCCCGACAGCAATGCTATTTACTTAATGGTGTGGACAATAATTGTGTCTATACATTATACTATATCCAGAGCCACTGAGACCGTTTGATCACATGTGTTATTGTTCTTGTTGGTCATGGTTTAAGTGACGTTTGATTTGTTTCAAGGCAACTTCATTTTGCATGCTTTCCCTGTATCCACAATTTCCCTTTAGCACTGTGGTGATGACTGATGTAAATCTTTAGCTCCTACAATAATTATGCTGAATACATTTAAAAGTTTACTTGACTCCAATGATGAACACATTTATCACTGCAACTGGATATAGCTGGATGATTGATATATAGTTTTTAAACTGATGCCTAAACTAAACCATCCGTTCAGTCATTAATCTTTTTCATGGTTATGTTGTTCAGTGGAGACGCCACCAAGCTCCAAGAGGAGGAAGACGGTGACAGCCAGTGGGATCTTCGCTCTCACTCAGTCTCCGCTGCTGTTTGAGGGCAGATCAGCCAGGAAAAGGCCCCACTTTAAAGGTAAAATGCTTGGCCTTTGACATTGTCTTTGTTTGTCTGGTCGGCATTGGATGACCTGGTTGTATTGGACATATCTCTAATAAATGTGTCTCCCTTAGTTGTTAAACATTGTCAAAATATTTGGTTATTTTTTATTTGTTTTTGGCTTTTTGCCTTTATTGATAGTTACAAGGGGAGGAGAGAAGGGTAGAGAGTAGAGACATGCAGCCGAGGTCGTCATGAAGGGGACTCGAACACGCGACACGCTGTCAGGCCAGAGCCTATATGTGGCATGAGCCTGGACCACTAGGCCAGCGGGCACCCCCAAATGGTTATTTATTATATCGTCAAACCTTAACTCCATTGGACCCTCAAACTGTCTGCTAAATCAGCTAACTCCACCACCTCTCCCCCTCTCATGCAAGTAATTGCCAATATAAAGTCACAATTACCAACTTTGACCCATTCTGGGCGGGAACCCCTTTTGGTATTTTAAGCATTGTTATACTTTAGCTAGTGAAAAATCGTGAAAATGTGGCGCAAATCTTTGAATATATTTCAGAGCGAACGTTTTTAACTCAAATCGTTGCTTCTGGGGGGTCCCTGGAACAACATATTTTCAAATTGGGGTCGGCGGCCAAATACACATAATTATAGGGGGTCCTTGACATGAAATATTGAACACCACTGACATAGAAACAGGTATTTCAGAAAACTGTCAGGTTTTAGAAGACATTTTTTAAATTTCGACGTCAGGCCTAAATGGGTTAATGAGGCAGAAATATATTTACTGAACATTTTATATTTTTCATTTCCTGATATTTTTCATTTCCTGATAAATTAACATTTTGGAGTGGTTTCTCGATGGCAGAGATGTGGTATATTTGGAGGGGGACTAAAGAAAGCAAATCATTTAAACTAAAGCATCGTTATAGCCACAAGAGGGCGCTTGTAGCCAGTTGGCAACCCGATATCTGCCACTACCACAACAGGCTCAAGAATTCTATACTTGTGTGTGTGTGATTTATTGTTGGAGTGTGTGGATGGATGAGGATTTACATATGCTTTATTCTGATTTGTTGTTGAAGTGTGTGGATGGATGAGGTTTTACAAATGCTTTATTCTATGTGCGTGGGAAGGAGATGGTGGACTATGTAGATATATTTTTGTTGTCTCTGAAGCCTCATTACTATGTTTTCCGCAAGGCAAAAATTGCTGATCCAACACGCTCAAAAATCTTTACCTATAACATGGCCAATATAATATTGGGACAGCAACTTGAAATTGGTTGATTTGAGCAAATTGAGTTTACTTTGTATGAAATGTGCTATAAAACTAGAATGCTCTGGACTGTTCTCTCAGTCTCAGGGTACCTCTTGTCCTATGTATATAGCTCCCAGCCTTATATATATATATATATATATATATATATATATATAATAAAACTTTATTTGTGTAGCACCTTTCATGACATGAAATGCAGCTCAAAGTGCTTTACAGAGCAATGAAGAGAGAAAAAAAAAGAAAAGAAAAGCATTAAAATGTCATTTTCTGTAATTTTCTTAAACTGCCAATAAAGTATTCTCTCTAATCCTGTAGATGAAGCGGTATGTGAGAGGACTGTGGATGTAGAACGCTCCCCCTTCAGACATTCAACCACAGGGAAATCCTTCAGCAGGAAGAGACTGTTGGATTCCTGACACTTTACTTTTTAAGGCAAGGCATATACAGCACTAAACAACCACAAGTACCACCTTTTTTTTTCATTCAGTTTTTATTGTAAACAACAATTGCAGTTCATTATTACACTGATACACCATCTGAGACATATTTTGTTATTGTGTTCCTAAAAGGTAATTTTTCTCATGCAGGTCTCAATGTATTTTGGGATTGGGAATAAGTTGATCCATGTCTAAATATGCGGCTATACATTTCTTAATGTTGCAGAGCTGTCGAGATATCTCAAATTGCTTTTACTGTGAAGTCCACACCAAACTTTTAAGCATTTTCTCACTACATATGTTTAGTGCCTGTAACTTGTGAAAGTGAAAGTGGTCATTTTAAATGCCATCAGTTCCTCCTCTGTCAGAAATGCAATCAGCCATTTCGCAAACAATTCAGAAACCACTTTCTCCTGTAATTTATGTAATATATCTGTTTATTTATTAGTTTGTGTCTTGTTTTATCTCAAATTTTATTTTAAATAAAAGGGAAGAACTGGTGATTTATAATGTAAATATAGATTGTGAAAGTTTTTTTGTAAATAAAAACTATGTTTTTTAAATAAATCCTCTGGTAGGTATTATTTATTTGGGGATAATGGAACAATGTTCCTATGGGTCTTAGACATTTTTAAACATCATGAAATGTGTCATTTTGTGGCCAAGTAGTCTCAAATCTAGACAACTCTTCCACTATCTGGAATGTTATTGAGTCTGAAAAAATGTAATGTCAATTTCCAGCATGCACACAATCGTATACACACAACACATATTCATCTTTGGGGCAAAGAAAAAGCACTGCTGTCTACAAAACATTTGCATTATGAATATATATATTATAAACCATAACCTTGCAAAAAGTTCGGAAACTTAATTTTGGTCGGTTATTTCTCTCCTTTGTATTTTGTATTGTTTTTATCGTCGTTTAGTCACCTTTACAACGAGTTACAGCTTGGAAGGACCAGACATTCGTGGAATGAGCAACACCTAAACGTGTGGGTAGCGCCTCCAAAACATGCCAAAATGGCATGGTTGATATTATTCAGCCTTGTTTTGAGTTGCTTAGCGGATTGGATGATTGTACTCTCACACAGTAATGAGGAAAAAAACGACACACATGCTGGTAGGCCATTTTTACACTTTATTAATTTTACACTCAATGTTGGGGAACTCCGTAGCGTCTGGAAGATCCATACACAGCCACAACAGGCATAAAAGTGCATTGTGACGATATGTATGTGTGCTTGTGCATTGAGACATCTTTCTTATCGTGTGAGTATGTAAAAATTTGATCCACAAATCTTCATCCTCTGTGGACCATGATTCAAGACACTTGCCTTGTGTCTGACATCTGACTTGTGTCTGAACACAGCTTTGATGGATGTGTTCTGCCCCCATCCCCCCCATCAAACAAAATGTTTTGTCAAACCACATGGGCTTCCATTGGAAATGCACTGGAGCGGCCACTAAACACATATGTCGACTCCGCCCGCTCACCTCCGCCCCACCCCCTCCTGGTGCTGTGGCCATCTTTGATCCTAAACACAATATAAACAAATGGGAGAGGGGTGGGGCCGAGAAAGGCCCTTATTGGAGAGGGGTGGGGCCGAGAGGCCCTTATTGGTGTCCACACTTTTTATCCTCAATTCCATGGTACACACAGACGCAGAAAGCTGATAAAATCAGCCAATCAAGTCATCGCTATGGGGTACACACATTGCTCAGCCTATCAATTCATCGCTATGGGATACACAAACGTAAAGCTGGGCATAGAAGGGGCTAGCGCCCCTCAAAAATATGAGGTAGTAAAATGTTTTCGTTGTTTTATTTAAATAATGTAGCCTGCAGAGCAGCTCTGTACAGTAAAGAAAACTGTTCTGAAATAATCAAAGTGTCCTTTATGCTTTATCAGCTATCACCTGATAAAAGTAAACCTGAATCAACAAAAAGTGGTGTTCAAAGGTCAGAGAGCCCTTGTGCTCATTCTCTGTACATGGTATACAGTTGTCGATGCCTGATAATTGTATCCAAACTCGCCCCTTCTTTCTGGTAGAGTTGATACGTTTCCTTGGGTGTGTATATTTTGTTTCTGTACATCTCATTAGTCATGCAGTAGGTTGTCAGGCAGCCATTGTTAGTGTTGTATTGTTCACGTCAGGCACGCCTGCACTGGACTGTTTGGGCGCAGTCTTTCCATGGGGACGTGTTCTTTCCAGGTACTACTGGGTTCTGCAACAGGTAAGACTAACTTGTCCATCTCTGCATATTTTTAACCCATTTTGACCTGAGATCAGATTCTAAAAATGTCTTCTACATCCTGACAGTTTTCTGAAAAAGCTGTGTTTCTATGTCAGTCGTTCTTCGATTTTTCAAAAATAGCAGACCTACAACCTCGCTATGAGCTTGTAGATCTGCTATTTTTCAATAGCTAAATCATAACATAATGCTCACGCTCAGCTGAGTTCCATTGTGACTGATGGGTGCTATAGCCCCTCCAACGTCTGGCTTTTGAAATGACGTCATATGGCAGCCAAGTCTATAGACTTTTAATGTTTGTTTAGAGCAGTGGTTTTCAACCAGTGGTCCTTGAGGGGGTTCCAGGTGGTCCCTAGATAAATGACGGAGAGTTGGTAACCAAATGGACCCTTATACTGTAGATCTTTAACTCTTGAGCGTGTAAAATGAAACCAATTTCATTTTACGCTCTCAAGAGTTAAATTATTGTTAAACATATTCACTACTTAATTTACAAGAATTCTACACAATTAGAGAATGTAAAGAATTCTAATTTTGATCAAAAGCATGGAATTGTCCAACGAAATTATCCAATGAAAACAAAACATACTTTAGTTTTGGGTGTGAGAGGCTAAATCTCATCGCATGTTGATCAAGTCTTTATGAATATATAAGGACAGGATATGGGTATGTCATTCAAGGCTCTAGTCTATCTGATATGCCTGCCCTCAGTTAATAGGCTATATATTTTTTCCACAAAATAATTGCACATCAAGCTGGGTGAAATTCATCCAGGCACATTAGAAAGTGACATACTTTAATGAAAAATCTGTATATCCTGCACCTGCTGCAACAGGTTGTCACAGTCAGACCATCAGAGTATTCAAGTTAACAGATCTTTAAAAGACTAGGCTACTCCACTGCGTGCACAGGTGTAGCTGCTTGATCAAATAGGCTATATCATATTTAGAAATATGATGGAGGCTATGTTTAATACTTTGTATGGCGACCTTGCCTTTATTCTCTGTTTAGGTTCACAGTCACATGGCACCACTGAAAAATCTGCCATTCATTTTTCTCATAGAGATTTACAAAAAAAATTGATTTGTTTAACCATTTTTTTTCTTTGTTTTTCTTTCTACAATATCAAAGGTTTTATGGCCATGATTCACCATGATCCTGGGTGGTTTGATTCTAGGGTTAAAATTGATATCCTAGGAATGGCAGATTTTTCAGTGGTGCCAGAAAACCACGCCCACTATGGTCTATATGTAAGGAATGGAAACCACAGGCCACAGGCTTTTTTGCTTATAAATCCTTTAGCAGCTATAGCTAGACGTAGGTTTATTGAACTGTAGCCTACTTTCCTGTGCTTTGAAAACTGTTAAAGTATTCAATCAATCAAAGCATAGAGCTCTCTCGCTGCCTATATGGTCTCTCTCTCTCTCTTTTTCTCTCTCTCTCTCTCTCTCCCCTTCTCTCTCTCTCCCTCGCTCCCCTTCTCTCCCTCTCTCCCCCTCCCTCTTTCGTCTACAACGAGAATACTTCTCCATTCGCTCTCATTCCACAGAGGCGTCGCATCACCATCATCACACGGAAAATAAAAAAGGCAGAGAGAAAACGGTGAAAAATGGCAAGCAGCTTCACCAGGATCGTGTCCTCTAAACGGAATTTGGGCATCTTGTCATTAGTGGGAGCGGGCTCGTTGACGGCTGGGCTTCTGCTCCGCCGGGAACATGTCAGCGCTGGAACCCCGGTACGGAGACTGTACCCCGCCAGGTAAAAGACCGACGCGCCGGCCCCCGTAGGCTATAGTTATTGCATTGCAGTCAGACATTAGACACGCACACGCTTGTCATTATTATTATTATTATAATTTAACCCTCCATACTGCCTAAACGATCGTGACATGAGAGAAATCACGCGCACACTGTCTGTCATCAGATTGATTGATTGAATTGATTGAAGAATTTATTAACAGTTTGCAGAATTACAGTACATTTCAAGCACAAACTCAATACAAAGGCTGTTAACTGTGAGTGGACGACCCAATTAAGCATTACACTTGTTTCCAACAGGGTCCACCATGTTCAAATCATCAAAACATTTAGAGACATACAAATAGACACTTCTATAGACAGAACAGGAATTCATCAAAAAATATCTAGATCTAGTCTTGATATTTGTTTCTATTTCATATTCCGTGTTGATTGATAGCCTGCCCTGCCCTGCCCTACAGTTTAATCAAATACAGTTCTTCGCCGGAGTTTTCTGTCAATAAAACGCTAGGTATTCTAATGTAGGCTACACCAATTAACGCATTTCGGAACCTTTTACATAGCCTGTACATACAATTCCTAGGTGGGTGATTGTTTGAGGCTGATAATATGATGACGATATGGTAATTAATGAATTGATAAATAAAATCCTTCTGTGAAGGGATGTATATTGGATGGACACATGCAATTTCATATTCACACTTTTGCCATGTTCTTCCAACTAAGCTGCAGGTGTTCTTTAATAGTGGCTAATAATAGTGAGCAATAGAATGATCTGGAATGTCCTCGCTTGAACTCCAAGACAACCCAGCTGGTTCAAACAGGGCTATCATCGTCATATTCTAGTGACCTGGATGTACTGTATTGTAGCCTATAGCCTATAAAACGTATTGTAATTGGTAGACTGCTACGCCTTGGCCTGGAGGGATGGGTGGTTGTCTGGTGGTGGTTGTCACTCTGTCAGAGAGACATTTTCAAGGGTCACTGAGTGTAGAGAGATATGAGTGACCGGATGGCCATTGGCCAGTGGAATTAATTAACTATGTATTTTATTTTACAGTTCATAATTTAGGCTATAAATACATTTTCTGTGTTCATGTTGTCTTTAATTTTGACCGTGACATATAACAAATACATACATTTTTCAAAGGTCACATAGAAGAAAAAAAAACACACCTGTGTGAACTGAGTGGTGCAACTCCCTTGTGTGGATGTATTACCATACCGTCCCCATTGATTCTACCTAGTTTACAGTTTTAAACATCAGTTTTATAATAATTCCTGAGACAGAAATAGACACACACAGCAACTAACATAGCGGGCACCTGTGTACGTGCACCCCCCACACACAGATACATTGCGACACACACCGCTCGCGCGTGCACGTGGCCAAGCAATATAAATAGACTGCAGCACTGCCAGGGAGAGCTGTTCTCTGTGGAGAGCATCTTTCCAGTTGGATATGAGAGCCAAATTAAAGTGAGTCTTTGGATAAGGCCCAAGCGTTCACTGCAGACTGCATGGTTAGACGTGGCTGTTTGGATACACAAACGGTTGTTAGCCATCACATTATTGATGTTGTAAATTCAGCAAGATATTTTGATTAGATTAGATGTTCTGTGGCATCGTGACTCCAGCTCTCTCTCCAGGAGTCGCAGACATATCCTGTTCTGTTAACTAGCCAATAGCCATGCTCCATTTCAGCTATATTCTGGGTAGGACAATATGGTTGGAGAGGGGGTCTGAAGAGGATCCTTTTTAAAGCCCTATTGTGCATTACACAGCCACTACTGACAAACAAAAGATGCTTTGCTGATGCCAAAAAGAGACAAACATAGCTTCTAGTCATTTTGCACTGGTCCACCGTAGTGGCGGGTGGGAGTGAGCAGCAAGGGAGGTGTGAAGGGGTTTTTAACAGATCTGGGAACAGCTTGGTGGAGGGGAGATTGAAGTCTAGAGTCAGGCCGATTTGCGACAACATAGGAAGTGAAAAAAACCCAACATGAAACCTTCATGTAGTGTAGGGCCACTGCGAGGCTAGCCAAGGACCACAATGGAAACAAGGCCAATACCTTAAGTACATAACACACAATAAGATAACACATAACACAAAAAAGACTTGTGTCCATTGTGGTCTGTATGTTCCGCCCAGAATTGTATCCGAACTGATAACTGCGGTCTTGTCCATTGATAACAGTCGAAACAGGTGTAATTGTGCATACTGAGGTTCAAAATGGTTCAAATATAAACCCTTGTACCACTGTTCTTCAAGTCATAGCAGCATGACTGCGGCAATAAGCATTCAAAGGAGGAGAGCTTGTACAGTACAGTACAGTACAGTACAGTACAGTACAGTACAGTACAGTACAGTACAGTACAGTACAGTACAGTACAGTACAGTACAGTACGTACAGCACAAGTACAAGTACAGCACCACTCAGTTCAGACGAGTGCGTCTGATTTTTATCTTCAGTGTTGTTTTTATCACATATTTCACCACCATGTGTCCACTGTGATCCTATGACTAATCACAACACAGACTAAAACAAACCTAACTCTTTGTAACAGTGCCGAGTACCCGGACCTACGCAAGCACAACAACTGCATGGCCAGCCACCTCAGCCCGGCTATCTATGCCAAGCTGGTCGACAAGGCCACTCCCAACGGCTACACCCTGGATCAGGCCATCCAGACAGGTGTCGACAACCCCGGACACCCCTTCATCAAGACCGTGGGCATGGTGGCCGGGGACGAGGAGACGTACGAGGTCAGACATATATATAATCGAACTTTGATGAAAGAGGAATTTGTCATGGATCATGTTTTGTTATTATTAGTTACAGACTTCCAAAGAAATGAAGAGTATGCAGGATATTTGCAGCCATAACAACTTATGCACAGCACAGCACACAAACAGGTGTAAAAAAAAAAACAGCTTGTGAAGTCAACACTGGCCATTAACCCTTATATGACTCATTCATAACACTGCATTTTTCATTATTTCAAAGAACACTACATCGGATTTGTAGCTACATTTGGATTCCATGAACAATCTCAGTGTTTTAATCCATCCAGTATGAAAAATAATTCTCCCCAATATATATATAGTCCCTGCCACTGCCAACCAAAGTTTGTTGCTCTTGGAAACAAGCCCTTAGGGCTTTTTGGTTTATCCTTTTATTTATTTTAATTAGTATAAGAAGTATTCAATCAATCACAATTGATAACACATTTCGGCAAGTTTGTATGAACAACAAAAAATATGTTTTTTCCAGTGTAAATGAAGCGGCATATTGGTTTTAAACACAGGATTGGCATTCAAACTAGTCAACATTTCTGCACACCCTGACTAGACTGTTGATAATTACTCTGTAATTGGTTTAAAATGATCACTCGTTTAGCTGTGTTGCCTACTGTAGTACCGGGAATTCCAGGAAAGCAGTGGCGTGCACAGATAGACACTAGGGGGTGCTAGAGCACCCCCTGCCCTTTTCCCTCTGGACAAATGTGCCCATTAAAAAAAAGAAAAAAAAGCTTTTTTTTTTTCTTTTTTTTTCTTTTTACAGTGTACATTATGTGGACCATGGTGACATTGATCAATTTGATAAAAAAGATTCTAATATATTATTTAGGTCCCAAAATCTATAAATCTCACACTATTAAGGCAACCGGCCGGTTCCACACGCTGCACAAGGTGCCCTTTTTTCACTTGAGCACCCGCCCCTCTAAATGTCTGTGCACGCCACTGCAGGAAAGCCTCTTTTCTGATTCAGTTTATTCCACTTACTGTTTTACGTTGAAAATGTATCCATTCAAGAGTCAAGACTAGACTTGCGTAAAGTGGGAGAGCATGGGTTCTTTGTTTGTTGGCAGTGATGTAGAAACCCTCGGTTCTGGCTTTGTTCCATGGACCTGAAAACATCCTTCTACAGCCGCAGCAAATACACACGTTTGTATGTGGCATTGTGTTCAACAGCATTTTCTTTATTTTATTTGGGCTACATCGTACTTTACCTCTTAATCAAGTGTCCACATGCTCAGTAGGAGAGAGTGTGTCTGATGTTGGAATCTGTTCAAATCAGTTTCTACATGTTTTTCTTTTCCCCATAAGAATAATGTGTGGATGAGCAGGGTCAGGTTAATTACCAAGTACAGTAGCTGTACTGCACATGAATATTGCAGGGCCGGGCTGTCACATTTCAATACTGTATATTGACAAATATGAACAGGGAAAACACAGCCTCATGTTGTACTAGATAATGTTAATTTGTTTGGAGTATAGAGGGTATGCGCGTGACATCATCATCATACCTGGAAGTTATGCGGGAACGCCTACTAAGTGGCCAAAAACTACTTTCTGGCCTTGACAGCCCATACATCCAAACAGAAAAGTCCTATCTGATTGCATTGAACGACATTAAACTACATTAACCCATTTAGGCCTGACGTCGGAATAAAAAAAACGTTCGCTCTGAAAGAATATATATTCAAAGATTTGTGCCGCATTTTTACGATTTTTCAAAAATAGCAGACCTACAAGTTCATAGCGCGCCACTCGGTGGCGCGCTATGAACTTGTAGATCTGCTATTTTTCAAAAGCTAAAGTATAACATAATGCTTAGTTAAAACACCAAAAGCATTATGGTGTTAAAACACAAACGCCCAAAATGGGTTAAGCTCACTTTACCACTGGCCACTCGATTTGCCACTCGATTTGCCATTCATTTTATGCATGCGCATACCCTCTATTGCACCAAATGCATATCCCCACTGTCTAGGTCTAGTATCTTCTCTAAAGCCATCTTTGCTTGAGTGAGAATAGCCGTCCAATCCTTGGACTTCCACAGTAGTCCAGATTCCAGATCATGACATATGAAACCTTCTAGAACGTTGAACACACTGCCAGCTGTCATATAACACGGGGGAAAATCAGAGATGTACTGTAGATGTAAAAACTCTCGTCATACTGTAATCCACATCCACGCGCATGTTATTCAAAGTAATATAATGAATGTTTTGTTTGTTTGTTTCCAGGTGTTTGGTGACCTGTTGAACCCCATCATTAAAGAAAGGCATAATGGTTACGACCCTCTAACCATGAAGCACCCCACTGATCTGGACTGTAGTAAGGTACTCTACTTTACGTATATTACAACCAGGGCTTAAGGCCTAATTTATGCTTATTTTATTTAAAACAAATGTAATATTAAGTCAACAAATAATCAGTGGAGTTACTTCTGTGGCGTACTGGCAGTGAGCACAATATATTTGTTGTTATATTGTTGTGGTTGGGGAAGTTGTCACTATACATGTGCACTATATATGAAATATATACCCATATATAATATTTACCCATCATAACTATTAGGAGCAACGGTTGCTACAGTACCCAGGGAGCAGTTATGGGTTTAAGTGTCTTGCTCGGGCACAGTGCCATGCATAGACTAGGCACTAGAGACCTGCGGATGGAGTATTTTGTCACCCGCAACCGCAAATTAATTATCCGCCCGCATCATCCTATTCGTATTAACCGCGGCAACCGCGGCTAAATACGTCATCCGCAGGTCTCTACTGGCTTGGGACACCACAATGGAAATATATGAGGGCATAACTCATAACCCAACTCACCCGTTATCCAACCGCATTAATTATATCATCCTATTTATATTAACCGCGCCATCCGCCAAACGCGGTTACCCGCGGCTAAATCCGCCATCCGCAGGTCTCTACTAGGCACTGTAGGCAGACCGTGGAGTCGTGGACCTTGTGATTCCCAGGTGTCCTTAGACACTTAACCCTTAACCGCTTACCGCCGGTCCTGTCTATAGCGAAGTCATTATGTTAGACACGAGACGACATATGAATCCATATAACACACGGCATTGACATCCAACCCTGTGTCCGACATCCACCCTCAGATTCAGTCTGGCCAGTTCGATGAGCGATACGTGCTGTCGTCCAGGGTGAGAACGGGCCGCAGCATCCGCGGGCTGAGTCTGCCCCCCGCCTGCACCCGCGCAGAGCGCCGCGAGGTGGAGAGGGTGGCGGTGGACGCCCTGGCGGGACTGCAGGGAGACCTGACCGGGAAATATTACAGCCTAACCACGATGTCAGACCAGGACCAGCAGCAGCTCATTGATGTGAGTCTGTTCAGGTTTGGCTGAGGCATCTTATGTCCTCCTCCTGCCTGAAAAAACTGAAGCAAACGTCACAGTGAAGTCCTGAGTGTTGCTATGATTGAACTCTGAACCACTATTTCGCAACGTGGGGTCCAGGGACCCCCAGGGGCCCTTGAGGCGATTACGGATCTGTAACTCCAATAGTAGCAGAGTTACAAAATGGATAAATGAACACTGAGGATTTTACTGTGTTCCATTTCTTTTGTAGAACATGATAAAGGTAGCGGAAGAGATAAGGCACCACTTCAGATACACCATATCTAGACAAGGATATCAGTATTATTATTTATTCACAAAACTATATGGCAATGCCTTAAAATGAGAAAAGTTCTCCATATCTCCTGAAACAGCAGCTGTTCGGGTATGAAGAATCGTAATGTCACGAGTGGCATATTATTGGTATACTAGTGGGCTACATTGTAAATGTCTCTCATCATTGCATTGCAAATATAAACCAGCTATATTTGCAATGCTCTGGAAGCCTCTCTACGGTTAACTGTGAAATTAAATGTATATATTTATGATGAAAATCAGTGCTGTTTTGCCATATTATTTGAATTTCCAGGGTTTCAAATGATCTGTTTCCCTGTCTTTAAGGTGTTTGTGTTTCATTATTAGTACTGTGGATAAAGACATGAAGGAGGGTGTACTGTAAGGAGAGGACATTACCTGTAATACAGGTCTTGTGCTGGATTCCCATACTGGGTGTATAGTTGTTAGCACATGATGTAGACAGATGATTAAAAGATGCTGCCACATATCTTGTTGAGCTTGCCAAAAAGCAAACATTAATCACAATGTCTCTCTTCTGTCTCTCACAGGATCACTTCTTGTTTGACAAGCCTGTGTCTCCTCTCCTGACATGTGCAGGCATGGCTCGTGATTGGCCCGACGCCCGTGGTATATGGTAAGCAAGGAATCCTATCCTCACAGATGATACAAAACTCTGACATATTAGTCGATCTCTGATCGGGGGGACAATTTACAATTTAGGCATTTAGCAGACGCTCTTAATCCAGAGCGATTTACATTAAGCAAGAACAAAAAAGCATGGGAATACATCACATAAAAAAAAGCATTTATCATGAAACATGTAAGGGGACGGGACTAAAAAAGTAATAGAATAGTTTTTCTGCCATGTTGCCAAGATGGATAGTTTTTACTCTTCAGTTTTATGAGATTGACTGTTGTCTTGAGATGTGGTGGATCATTTGACCATTGGTGGACAATGACCTCTCAGAGTTGGTTATCAGCATACATACTGTAGACCTGGTTCAGTATACAGTATCAATCACCTCATTCTCTCCTGTGTCTTATCTTTCTCTGTCTCTTCTCTTATCTCTTCTCTCCCACCATACAGTGTCTCTCTCTGTCTCTCTCTGTCTCTTCTCTCCACTCTTATCCCTTTATTTTTTGAGTGGTGCAACCACTCCCTTACAGAGTTGTGTGTGGGTGGGTGGCTGGCTGGGTGGGTGCCTGCCTGCCTGCCTGGCTGGCTGGGTATGAGCACGAAAACAGCATGGTTGTTTTTCACCACCCTAACACACACAAACACACACTGTATATATGATGATTTTGGGTGTGCCAGTACAGTACAGTGACAGTACAGTACAGTATAGGGTACAGTAGAGGGACCGGCACACGGTCCCTCTACTGTACCGTGTGCATTCCGGAACCGGGTGCATTCCTGTGGGAACCCCCACACGGAGTTGCACCACTGACTTCACATGGGTGTGATTTTTCCTTTATCCAGATGTGCTTCCTTTCTTTCTCTCCTCCTTTCTTTCTCTCCTCCTTTCCTCCTTTCCTCGTCCACCCATCATCATCATCACACACCTCTATTCCTCTCTGTCTCACGACCTCCCTTTCTGCTGGCCTCGGCAGCTTGCCAACACTTTGCCTCCACTCTCCCTCATTATCTGTTCTTTCCATCTCTCTCTCCTCTCTTACTTCCTTCCCTGACTAGCTGCCCCCTCTCACTTTCTCTCTGCCATACCTCCTCTCACACACTCTCAATGTTCCCGCTCTTAGATGTTTGTCTTTCTCTCTCCCTTTGTTTTCTCCAGTTTCTCTTTTGATGGACCAATCAGTCTTATATATTCAGCTATAGTGTAGTTTTTTGTCCTAACACAAACATTAAATGCCATTGACAATGAATGGAGACTTTACATCATATGTGACTCAGTGTCTGAGCAAATCGGTATTTTAGTCCTACACAAAGATTAAATTCCCATTGACAAAGAATGGTGAATTTTGAATTTACGTCATGTGTCTGAGCAAATCAGCTATTTTTATTAAATTCCCATTGACAATGAATGGAGAATTTACGTCATATGTCATTGTGTCTGAGCAATTCGACATGTTACGTCATAAGATAAGAGCGCCCCTCACTTCACACCGGTGTGATTTTTTAAATAATTACTGTCACCGTTTATCACATTCTCCCATCTCTCTATTCCTTTCTCCCCATTTGCCCCTCCTCTGTCCTTGGCTTGTCTCTCTTCTGTCCCGTTCCTTCCCACGAGTAGTGCTTTCTCTGGCCTCAATCTTTTCTGTTACAAAAACTCTCTCTCTCTCCTTCTCTCCTGGATCCATTACCTCGTTAAACCTCACAAGGTCAGCTCGGGTAACTGTGCTGCTGCAGCAGCAGCTGATGGGAAAAAGTGTGTTTCCTCCTATCAGGCTTTCAGAATGCTAATGGGGTTGTGATAGTGTAGCAGAATCACAACTCCCTGCTTCGATACCAGCTGGAATCCTTTGTTGCGATGTCCTTCACCTTCACCCTCCGTTTCCTATCTCTACTAGGACAAATGTTGCTACATAAAATTTGTGACTAGACTATTATTTAGTGTGGTTGCCCAAAGGGCAACCGGGCAACCGGACTATTGTTATTGTAAATTTGGGTACTTTGCCGTTCTACTCCTCCCACAGTTTTTGCCGCACACACTCGAGCCATATGTCAAATCGACCGGCTTCATCGGGAATCGTGTGCTTGCTCATTGCTAAGAGATCCGTTGTATAGTTTAATTGATGATTAATTAATTAGTTCTCCATAGACTTATAATGGGGAAGCCCACTTTATGTTTTGGCTTATAACTCTTGAACCATAGGTTGTAAAATTATTGTTGCCCTGGATTCCTTGGGTCATGACGCATCTCCCCATATAGGCCACGCCCATTTGTGTCAGGATATATTTTCCGCCATTTTGAATTTTCTTCAAAACACACTTTTATTTTCTGATTCTACAGATTTTGTCCGAATCTCACAGAAATCGGTACACATGATCTCTGGACCTATCGGACCGCGTTAAATTTTTTTCCGATTAAAAAAAAAAAAAATTGTCCTAAAATCACGAACGGAATGTCCAATCCATCCCAAATTTGAATCAGTGGTTTAATCAACCAAAAGCCAAAAGCGATTCCATTTTCATCCATAGGGGGCGCCGCAAATGCGAAAAATTTAACCGTTTCTTGCAGAAAAAGGGGGATAAATCCCCTCCGAATTACTTACGCATGATCGCAGGGGTGACGCGACATTGTAATTGGCTGGCAATATCAGTGGGAGGGGCATATGTAAGCCACTGCGGCAACCACACTTTGCAATTTTTTAAAATTGCGACCTTTCTAGTTCTGTTACTTACTGATGCTATAAAGAAGGAGCCATTGAA
>NC_136810.1:51848025-52098025 GCF_951216825.1 Electrona antarctica
TATTGAAGCTTAATTATACTTAATTTAGTCTATTTAGTCTATTTTTTGTATCTATCAAAAAGTTATTTTCTTTACGTCTAAATGTATTTGTTTGCTTCTAAGTTAAATGTGATATGCACCAAAACAAGAGAACGACGCAGTCATAACTGCCAGGTGCAACAAGTTATTGTAGCGTCCGTTTTCGTTCGTTTCCAACGTTCTTTTGTTGGTTCACTCACTGTGTTTTGTTTTGGCTTTCCTCTAGCTCCAGTTAGCAACTAATTAACATTAGCTGCTGTTGCCACTCGTCGTTCAGAGTATGAGTTCTTGTGACTCCCATTGGCTTAGGAGGCAGCCAATCACGACTAGGTCGCTAGTAAGGTCACTAGGAGGCAGCCAATCATGACTATAGGTCGCTAGTAAGGTCACTAGGAGGCAGCCAGTCATGTCTAGGTCGTGTTTAGAGTCGTCTTTGGGGTCGTCAGTAGTGGTGTGTGCAAATGTAGGCCAGGCTGCTTCGCACCTGTCAAAAAAACGTGTTGCTGTCCATCTCGTTTACTTTCTGTGTATCTCCTCTCTCTCTCTCTCTCTCTCTCTCTCTCTCTCCCTCTCTCTCTCTCTCTCTCTCTCTCTTTTTTCAGGTGGAGCATCTGATCCAGGAGAAAGGTTGGGAGTTCATGTGGAACGAGAACCTGGGTTACGTCCTCACCTGTCCCTCTAACCTGGGGACAGGGCTGCGTGCGGGGGTCCACGTCAAGCTGCCCAACCTCGCAAAGGTCAGCAATACATGCCAGTGGTTTTCAACCCATTTTATATTAACCCATTTAGGCCTGACATCGAAATAAATAAAAAGTCTTCTGAAAGAATATTATATTCAAATATTTGTGCTGCATTTTTACGATTTTTCAAAAATAGCAGACCTACAAGCTTGTAGCGCGCCACTCGGTGGAGCGCTATGAGCTTGTAGATCTGCTATTTTTCAATAGCTAAAGTATAGTATAATGCTTAGTTAAAACACCAAAAGGGGTTCCCGCCCAGAATGGGTTAAGGACCATTATTTATTCAGCATTTGAGCCACGGACCACCATTCATTTGATGAGATTTTGCCTCTCAGACCCAAAACCAAAGAATATTTTGTTATCGTTGGATAAGATTTTGTCCACAATTCCATGCTGTATTGATGTAGTGCCATTAGGATGAATAACAGGCAAACGTTGATCAAAATAATAATTCTTATACATTATCTAATTGTGTAGACTTCTCTCAAGAGTTAAAGATCTAATAAGGGTCCATTTGATGATCGACTCTCCATCATTTAGTTGGGGGACCACCTGGAACCCCCTCAAGGAACACTGGTGGTCCCCGGACCACTGGTTGAAAACCACTGATATACAGTACGCTGTCTTCTGAAATCTCAAAATGCCCCTTGCGAATAGGCAAATATGGGATGTGACTGATATTTTCCACTGAAGATATTTTACATTTAGGTAGCTAAGCTACCTAAATGTAAAAACAAACTACCTAAGCTAGCTAAGCTAGGTAGCTAGCTCAGGATGTGTCAATAAACTACACAATGCTTAATATTCACACGTGTATATTTGCTACATGTTTTCTCTTATGTTCTACACCGAACGGGGACCCACAGGACCCTCGGTTCAGTAAGATCCTAGAGAACCTGCGGCTCCAGAAGAGAGGGACGGGAGGCGTGGACACTGCAGCTGTAGGGGGAACCTTTGATATCTCCAACCTGGACCGCCTGGGACACTCTGAGGTAACACCACCAGGGACTCAGCCAGGAACATTCACGTCAAAGTACAATAGATTTAACCTATTTATTGCAACAAATTAAATACGGTTAAACTTGCCGTTAAAGACTGGCTCTGGGAGATGTTCTCAGAATTTTGATTTTAGCAGCATGCCAAGCAAAATCGGGGAACGTTAAGCAAAACCCCCATAGGGATACAATAGTAATACATGAGAAAAACATTGACATTTATATTTAGCTTGAATCAGCTGGCATAAAATCACAAGTATTTTTAACATTCAGTAAATTTTCTGTGGTCTGGGGTTTTCTGGCTCAAACAAGTGAATGAATCCACTGAATGTTCAGGTTGTTTGGGTGTAATTGAGGTTATAAAACCTAAAAGAAAAACAAAAAATGTAAATGTATGAAAATTCATGTCATGAAACCTTTAAAGGCCTATTCATAGTCTGGCTTTTCGGTGGTGAGGTGCCCACCGCTCCGGTGTTGAGGTGACCACCGGAGCTGAAATAACGTTGAGCGGTGGTGAGTAAAAATAGAGAGAAGGGCTGGAGCGGTGGCGGTGGTTTGCTCTTCACCACGGCTCGTGACGTCATGTTGTAGTTCGGTAGTCACCTAACCACCGAAAATCCAGACTATGTATGAGCCTTAAGCCAGACTCTGATCAAAAGGTGGAGGCTGGGGTGGTGGAGGCAAGCGTTGCCAGCAGCAGCAGCAGTGTCTGTGAAGCAATTGAAGCAGAGCTCTAGCGTAGAAGATAGCCGTATTTAAACGGACCGCCTTGTTGAGGGCATGAGTTGTGATTGGTGTGTGTATAGGTAAGCGTGGCTGATTGAAAGCAATCAGCTGACTGACAGACGATTACAGCTGAGGCGTGCAGACTCCCATGTCCTGCATGAACTAACTCTATATGCTTCATTTAAAGTTCTACTACATCACTGGAGAGGAGAGGAGAGGAGAGGAGAGGGGGAGGGGAGAGTAGAGTAGAGTCTGTATTGTGTCTCTCAACATGCCGTCATGCCTGAGTCACATAGATTACACACACAATGCAGCCATTCTCTGTTTGTGTAAGGCCCGATTTATACTTAGTTGGCGTTGCACGCCGATTCCGCACATCACGGGCCACAGCTCAGAGCTTATAGCTCTCAGCTGGGCTGTGAGTGAAGGCCACGTGCTTGTCGATTGGCTATACATTCAGCATGCGACACAGGCGCGCCACCACATGGTTGTGCATGTGCGCACACACACACACACACACACACACACACACACACACACACACACACACACACACACACACACACACACACACACACACACACACACACGGATGCATGTTATGCATGTGTGTGCTTGTGCTGTTTCTGTGTAAGATATATGATGTAATAATTGCGTGGACAGACAGGGGTCTTCAGTGTTGCGTTGCAGCCAGGCATGGAGAGTGTTGCTCAGCAGTGCTCATCGTACTGTTGCGTTGTGTGTTCCATCCTACGGCGGCGCGTGGTTCAAATTGTTGTGACGTTTTGCCAAAGAATAGAGTTGGTTCAGTTGTCTTGATGAGCCCACTGGAGAGAGTAGGAGCATTGATCAATGTTCCCCTCCGTTCGGTCCTTGGTGTTGCAACAGCCTACGTATGTACATTGTAATATAGGAAAATCTCCTTTATTTACATCAGTGATTATCAACCTTTTTCATTTCAAAGATGTCCAGTATGATATGCATTTATTATTGTACAGAGGTACCAATTTGACACAATTTGTATCTCTGGAACCCGTATGTATTCTATCTACTACAATTTTTTTTGTGATTACGATTCTGAGTGCTTTTAAGGAGGAAATTGACCTTTACAGCTTATTTGGCTTGGCACACTCTCAGAATTAAATGAACACACTGTGTGTGTGTGTGCGCGCGTGCGTGCGTGCGTGCGTGCGTGCGTGCGTGCGTGCGCGGTGTGCACGGTGTGCACGCGTGTGGTAACCGTAAAAAGCCTATTTAAAAGTCATAGGGAGATGGTGGTTGAATACACTCTACCAGTATGATTTCTTCCAGATAAAGAAACATGCTGCCTCGGTCCTAGATGACCTTTATCAGATGTGTTTAAATTCAAAATGTTTTGAAGTTTTTCCGTGATTAAGCACCTGGGCTGTATCTGAGCAGCTCGGATATGGTAAACACCACCCATCTGGTGTTCCAGAGAGAGTAAAACAAACCCCTAAGAAAGAACCATCTGAAATACTACACTGCTACAGTAAGAAAGAACTATCAGCTAACACTAAAGTCCTGTTGTTTCTGAGAGTGTAAGAATGAGACCAAATGGACTCTATTTGAGCGAGGTCTGATGTGGAGAACTCTTTCTGTTCACTGTGTGTCTGTTTGTGCTTGTCCATGTTGTGCATGTGTGTTTTCACCAACATGTCATCACAGCTGTTCAGTGGACCCATGGGAGAGTAATTAATCCACTAACAAAGGCCTTATTAGAAATCGTATTTGAATATTTATAGGCAGGCTGTGGAAGTTCTCTTTACTGCAGTTTTAATTTAGATGTTTGAGACTGCACTTTCAACATGACTTCCCTATTTGGGCATGTCAATAATATAAAATAAAATACATTTAAATTAAATCAATGATTTTTTTGTTTTGTTTTGTTTTTTCGCACACGAAAAGTGAAAATAGACGACCTGCAAGCTATAAAACAATTAATAACCTAGGGCTTAAGTGGTTAAATTCATGCTCCTTTAGTATCTTACTTTTTGCAGGGAATCCATTCTGATTTGAATTTAAGCCTCATGACAAAACATGAAAGGGAATGAATGAGCTATTTTGGTACTGTTGCCACATAGATTAGCACACCAGTTTCATACTACAATTTCAGGAATAATATTTATGATATTATGATAGAAAAAAGATACAGCTGAAGTAATAATGTATTATTTTTTACTACTAATTTACTTTTTGCTAAAGTGCACAATTATTGGCTTCAAAATATACAGTACAAAACATACAAAGGCAGAATATCCTATTTCACAATAGGTTATAGGATTGTAATTAGTAATGCGTTAATGTTTTAGCTGGTAAAAATGGGTCTGATTTTCATTTGCCGCAGGGTGGCTTAACCTACAGTTACAGTATAATAATTAATACTTCAGTTAATATTTTATTAATCTATTAATCTAGCCTCTTAGAAGTAGTAGAGTAGAAGTACAACATATCAATAAATGAAAATAATCAATTTTGACCTGAGATCAGATTCTAAAAATGTCTTCTTCATCCTGACAGTTTTCTGAAAAAGCTATGTTTCTATGTCAGTCGTTCTTCGATTTTTCAAAAATAGCAGACCTACAAGCTCGTAGCGCGCCACTCGGTGGCGCGCTATGAGCTTGTAGATCTGCTATTTTTCAATAGCTAAAGCATAACATAATGCTAACACCAAAAGGGGTTCCCGCACAAAATGGGTTAAGTAGAGGAGTTCGTCAGAAGCGTACAGCACTTGAGTAATTATACTTGGGTACTCTCCACCACTAGTCTGGCTTTAATTATGTGCTGATTAGATCAGAGTAAATTGCTATTATCTTTCCTAAATGGAGATGGTGACATTTAGGAATGAAGCAGACTCTTTGTGAAGGTGTTTTCTCTGTGTTCCATTATTAGCCTGACTGCTTAGAGACAGTCAAGGTCAACAGGCTGGAGTAGACTAAGCACTTTGTAGCCTTAAATAATGGGTGTTCTATAAAACCATCTGGGTTGAAACACCATTTGAGGGAGTTTTCCTGTACTTTAGGGCAAGCTTTAGTGTGACAGCATGACCTCCAGTCAGCCAACAACAGGGTAATCAGTCAAGAAAAATAGAGTGCCAAGAAAACCTGCATGTGAAAACCAACGTGTGTGTGTGTGTGTGTGTGTGTGTGTGTGTGTGTGTGTGTGTGTGTGTGTGTGTGTGTGTGTGTGTGTGTGTGTGTGTGTGTGTGTGTGTGTGTGTGTGTGTGTGTGTGTGTGTGTGTGTGTGTGTCATGCACGCTTGCAGGAAAGAGCGTGTAAAGGTTGTTCACACAAAATGCAGACAACTGCAATTCATAGGAGAAGACAATAATCTTCTCTTCTCTATTATTATTATTATTATTATTATTATTATAGGAGAAGACACGTATTAATGCAGGTGACTACAGTACATCTCTTCTTCATCTCTGCCGTCGTGTCCCGCTCCTGTGACACACCTGTACCGGACCTGCTTTGATTTGGCTGCGGGCGGTGGTACTCCTTTTCTTCTCAACTGCCTGCAAATCATAGTTTAATATTGCATTTAACCCTCTGTGTGTGTGTGTGTGTGTGTGTGTGTGTGTGTGTGTGTGTGTGTGTGTGTGTGTGCGTGTGCGTGTGCGTGTGTGTGTGTGTGTGTCCGTCCGTCTTCAGGTCCATCTAGTGCAGACAGTGATTGATGGCGTCAACTACTTGATTGAGTGTGAGAAGAGGCTGGAGAGGGGACAGGACATCAAGATCCCTGCAGCCCCCAAACAGTTCAAGTAGACTGACACACATGTATGCACATAACCCACAGACATACATTGTCCTTGACTAATATCCATGTTATTTACCCCTTTACATTTTATTGTTACTATACCTACAGTAGCTACCCTACAAATACACACCTATATACCACTGTCACACGTGCTATTTCCGTTGTATTCTATATTATATGAAATTATATTATATTATATTAAATTATATGATGTGCAGCTATGCGTCCAACCCCCGTCTAGAGCCAGCGAATTCTGGATTTGGCCAACGGGCATTTCAAATACACATATTATTTGACAAGAGTTCTGTGTTATAACACACCACGGAACAACTTATTTATGTGTACTCTGTGTGTCATTTTAACTCGTAGAGCGTACTCAAATGTTACATTTGTTCACTCTCTGAGTTACAAACGGATACATTAACACTGAGGTACTATGTAAAGGCTACATTGGTGTAAGTTTAATGTGGTAGTGGATTTCCCATGTGGATTTCATTAGTTTAGTTGACCAAAAAAACAACATGTTATACATTCCATTGAGCTCCTAAATAGCAGCCAGAATGCAAAAGAAACTGTTTTAAAGGGGCATTCCACTCATTTTCAACATTTTACCATGTCATTAACATACCTTAGAGCTGTTGTGTGGAAATAATAAAAAAGTACCCCCATGCTGTGTTTCCTAGTATGAAAAGTATAAAAAAACATGGTGAAACACATCTTGATGTCATCATCAAGATGTGTTTCACCATGTTAATTATTTTTTTCAGACCTCCAGTTCTAGGAAACACAGCATGGGGGGACTTTTTTATTATTTCCACACAACAGCTCTAAGGTATATTAATGACATGCTAAAATGTTGAAAATGAGTGGAATGCCCCTTTAACAGAGCAAACATGGCCGCGTGTTTACCAAGCCCTGCATCCGCCGCGCACAATATGGCTCTGCAGCTAAATGCACTTGTACAATGACGCTCCTTAATATGTAAGCCTAAAGCACATTCTACCAGGCTTGAATCTATACTGTACTGTCCTACTGCATGTCATACACTAAATACGTACAGTTGGGTGCCACCGATATTGTCCCTTATCATTTGACCCATTTAGGCCTGACCTCAAAATTTTAAAAAATCCTTCTAAATCCTCCAGTTTTCTGAAATAAATATTTTCACGATTTTTCAAAAATAGCAGACCTACAAGCTCGTAGCGCGCCACTCGGTGGCGCGCTATGAGCTTGTAGATCTGCTATTTTTCAATAGCTAAATTATAACATAATGTTTAAAACACCAAAAAGGGGTTTTGCGCAGATCACGCAAACCTCAGCAAAAAGAAAAGGACAATATCGATGGCCTCCAACTGTATGTGCCCTGTTCTTGTCTAGGCCTATCCCTTGGCCTTGGCTATTACCAAATCAGAATGTTTGTAAATATACAGGTAAAAGTGGTATTTCAGAGTGGAATGTCTATTGTCTCTGGATATCTACACAATATAAGTGTCCACTACATTATCTACAGTTTAGTTTGTTAACCTGTGGATATTTAGAACAAAATAATATGTTTCTAATACTCAATATCAATATCATAAGTTTACTTTTCTTCCAAGAATAAGGTGTACAAATTACTACTGCCGGCCTTATCTATACCCGGAAATACATTTTTGGTTGTGGTGACATGAAGATGGTTTATTATCTGATATGAAGGTGACTATTACCTGGTGCTTGTATAGTCTTTCCACTTCGTCATGTGTAACTATGCTCCATTGTGGATTGTATGTACAGCATTTAGTTGTAAGTTTGTTTCCATTGAGAATGGATCTGAATGTGTAGAGTATCTATGATTGAAAAGTCTCAGGTTAACATACGGAGGAATGTATAGGTATAACGTTGTGGCTAACAGAAGACGAGTGATGAACACGCTCTCCATACCGTAGGGCTATTGAAGAAGCAATATCATTTCAACTCACCATTGAATGTCATGTTGTACGCTCTTTTAATATTAAAGAAGCCATGATGATCTGTTTAACAGTATACTCTATATCTTTGGTGTCTCTTGATTCATCCGTGCAATAGAATACACATTTCTTTCATTTTTCTAAGATGAGACATTTATTTCTGTACTATCTGGGCAGATTTTGGCCCCAGTATGCAAGCCAGACTTATGGTAACATGGTAGCTGCTCAGGGAAGTATGATTACGATCAGCTTGCTCTTCGAGGGTCATGTGACAATAATGATGTAGTCCGAGCTATATGCTAGCTAGTATAACCTATTATACCCCTATCATAACCCTAATGATAGCCAGTCCAGATCTGTGTGAACATGTAGATTAGACCTTCATCCCGGACAGAGTGACAGACAATCATTGTCTCTCCTGATGAATAATAATAATAAACTTTATTTATATAGCACCTTTCGTGCATAAATGTAGCTCAAAGTGCTTCACAGGGCAGAACACAAAAATAGAATACAATAAAACACAACCAAATAGTTAAAATGATAGAACAATGGCAAAGAGCAAAATGAAGGGTTAACATTTTCCCTCTGCCCTATATTTGCCATATGTGACCGACTCAGTGGATGTTTAATAAACCCAAATATTACTTGAACAGTCATTACCAAAAGCAACATGAAACAGGATTTCTGTTCCAAATGTACAATTTTTCACACGAAACTCGATGCACATTGACCATAACACAGTGTGTTGTGTTAAGAGTTATTAAGTGGTGGTTTGGTGGATGACATGCTACTTGGTCTGAACGTTGGCTGAGGCTCCCCCTGGTGTGTTCAACTGGACATGAGCAGCCTACCTGGTCACAACCTTTATGGTTACTATAGTACCATAGAGTTATAATATAAGGATAGATACTACTCACAAAGTCACAACTTACTCACAACTTGACTAGAAGGGATCCAAGAGAAGTCACAACATTGACCACCAACACCAGACCAAAATTATTAAGTTTTGCTGTTTACTGTGCAGTCATTGTAAGGTAAACTTTGTCCCTATATGGGACAATAATTCTACCAGCAAGATCGGCCCTGAGCCAACATCTCCAGTTGTCCCCAAGTGCCCGTTTATTATTTGTTTATTGTGGAATATTGCTTTTTTATGTAATTGTTCTGGAGTTTTAATTGCACACTTATTGAATGTACATGATAACTATCATCAGGTCAGGGGAATAGAAGGAGAGGTGGTTCTATTATCATATAAACGGTCAAAATAAATCAATGAATATTCAGGTATTGAAAACATGGAATAACATGAATGAACCTGTACCTGACTGGGCAATAGAATACATTTAATCTGAAATTAAATACGGTGCAGTCTGTGCATACAGCTACCAAAACACATATGATATGTTATGTATCACAAAGGTTATAAACAACAAGAACCAGAATCGATTGCCACGACTGCGTCTATAAAAATGTCCCAAGGGTCCCAACACGACGCTTCTCAACCAATGAGAGACAGCCTCAGTGCCTCACACAGTTTAAAAGTCTTCATGCAGAACATACCACTGGGAAAATTAGGGGTATCTATTTTGATGATGTAATGTAAGGCATACATGATCCACACACACATAGCCGGTTAGAAACACCATTCTTTAGTTTTAAACCGGGACATTGAATGTGGGCTTTCTAAATTCTCCATTAGGCTATTATATTCATTGGGGAAGAAAGTTTTGTTCCCTTGAATCTCCCACTTGGTAGCTCCCGGTGTCAAAGTTGACGTTGCGTGACGCGCTCGCGCTGCCAGTATGTCATGTCTTCTTTGTTGCTGGTTGCCAGCGCTTCGAAAAAACATCCCAATTTGAAGCGCGGGATTAAACGAAAATATACCCATTTTCCGCACGGAAGACGCGAATAATAGCCACACGACTGTAACGGGTATGTGTACCTTTCTCTTAAATACACGTGTATCTGTACTCCGGCGATAAGGAAGCTTTTAGAGAACTAATGAATCGGCTCTGCTAAATAAGCTAATGTTAGCCAGTAGGCTAGCTAGCCGGTGTCTACCACAGAGTAGACCTACAATACTCTCATAAGTTATACCTTATTTTCCTTGATTCGTGAAATGAGATGCGAATAAAGCACATGTGGAACTTAAAGAGAGCTTTATTGTTTTTAAACGTGCCATTTGGGTTCCTTCAAATGTTATCTTTAAATGTTAAACTTAAAAATTCCTTCATTCATTCTACAGAGTGACACATTTCAAGGCCCCAGTTTGAAATCAAGCGTTTAATCTTCCATATTCAAGATACACCTCTTCAACTCTGTCAGAAATACACGAGGCGAATCTAACGATAAAATTGAATACACCAAATTATAAAGACTTTTTAGATTTGTTTTGTTAAAAAAGGGGAAGTAATGTCTTGTTTGGCCATATTAGAGTACCCTAGCCTAGTATACACAATACACGATAGCTAACGCTTAGCCACGTCTTCAGCTTAATTCATAGTATACAATCCATTAATTAAATATGACAGAAATTATATTTTCAGACTGAGACGACTACTGTTAATATGTCAGTCTATAATACGTATCGATGAGGTTAACCAGCTTGTTGGCATAGCCATGAAAGGAATATGTATTCCTGTGGCAATTGCTAATCATCAGAGTTTTGGGTGCAATCCAAAGCATTTGATAACAGGTTAATAATCTGTCTCTAGATCTATGTTAGACTTGTTATTCTGTATCATCTGTCGCCATTTCCTTTTCCTTTTTTTAATCTTTATTTGTTTTGTTTTGTTCAATTTCATTTGAGCAAGAGTTTATTTTTTATTTTTCAGTCAGTTTTGTCTGCTGGCACATGCATTCACTTTCATACACTGCCAGCTAATGTATAGTACATGTTTGTAATGCCCAAATGGTGTATCACCCAATTATGTATGCTCAACATGAATATCAATCTATTTGACAAAGTCAAACCACCCTTAAGATGGAAGAAAAGCTGTATGGATCAGTGCCCTACCCCTCGGAATACCTTCAACAGTGGTGAGTCCCCTTCCCCATCCCAATGTGGCTGTAAAGGACACAGATTAATTGCAACGCTCCTCTGAGTGGCCGAGTGTGAAAATGAAATGAAAGCATGTGCGAACAATCGTCCCATGTTACTTTTTTCCCCACCTTTGTTTTGACAGCATAATCATCTTGATTGTGCTGCATGCTTTTGCTGCTGCCTAGGGGATTTAATTATTGTTTACTACTAGTGTGTTTGGGGGGTTGGGCTACTTAACTGTCTGTTAACACCAGCAGAGCAAAGAGGAATGTGGTGTCGGATTGAATGTTATTTTTTGCATATTAATGCAGATGCTGTGTGTGGTGTTATTTCTAATCAACATGTTCTCAACTGTGGATCAGGTTGATGGTGGATGGTTGCTAACCCTTGAATCCCCTTAAACCCTTAAATCTGTAGGATCGCTTAATTGATTTTGATGTATTTTTCAGTTCAAACTGAACGGAAATAAATTAACAATGAATGTAATTAATGTGAGATTATAGTGTGAACAAGTAATAACTGGAATGCAAAACTCATACTACATCAATAAGGGCCTTTCTCGGCCCCACCTCTCTCACATTGTTTATATTGTGTTTAGGATCCAAGATGGCCGCAGCACCAGGAGGGGGTGGGGCGGAGGTGAGCGGGCAGGGTCGACATATGCCCTTACTGGGCTGCATTCAAGACACTTGCCTTGTGTCTGACACCTGACTTGTGTCTGAACACAGCTTTGATGGATGTGTTCTCCCCCCCCCTCCCTCCCATCAAACAAAATGTTTGGTCAAACCATATGGGCTTCCATTGGAAATGCATTGGAGTGGCCATTATACACAGACACAAGACAGGTGTCTTGAATGTGTGAACGCAGCCCAGTAAGGCCACCCCCTCCTGGTGCTGCGGCCATCTTGGAAACTAAAACAGAGAGAGGTGGGGCCGAGAAAGGCCCTTATTGATCGGTCTATTGTACATTTAACTGCTTATGCTACACTTCGCAGAGAAGTGAAAAAAGGCATCATGTTAAGAGGCACATCTGTGTGTGTGTGTGTGTGTGTGTGTGTGTGTGTGTGACTGTGTGTGACTGTGTGTGACTGTGTGTGTGTGTGTGTTGTTTTACTGGGGTTCCTTTCCAGCTGGTCCCACTTGTCTTCAGTTTCACCCTGCATGTTTAGTTATTATTAATGCTCGGATGCTCCTCTGTGTATATATATATATTTTCCCCCCTACTCTCCCTCCTGGATAGGATCCAGTCTGCCCAGCAGCTACAGGCAATCCAGGCCCAGTATTCGGGCTTTAACCCCCTACAGCAGCAGCCTCACTACCCAGTGGGCCAGGTGGCACCACAGAACTTGAAGCAGCCTCACTACCCTACGGTGGGCCAGGCGGCAGAGAATCATCATCAGCATCAGTACCCAGTGAGACAGCAGCAGGCGCCAGAGAACCGGCCTCAGTACCCGGTGGCTGTGGGACAAGCGGAAGAGAGGCCTGTGCCAAACATGGCGGCCAATCCAGGGACCCTTCAGCAGGAGCCTGCAGACCTCACAAAACGTACTGTAATCCTTTTTTTTTGGGGGGTAGTTTTGTTTATGGGATCAAATAGGTACGATAGTGAAGTGGTGTTGTGTATAAAGTATCCATGATGAGTATAATGCAGAACAATACGATGCTCTGGTGTGTACAGTTTGTAACAAATGGTGTACTAGTGTGGAATGCAATGGTGATGATGTATTGCTGTACTACTACGGTCATCAACATAATATAATATATGAAAAGGCATATATCATTATGTGCTCAACATATACCGATAATGCAGTATGCAAACTGCAAATAGTGCATACAAATGATCAACACGCAATCATGAACGCAGCTTGCTAATGCCGTGAAAGTTCACACGTGCCTGTTGTAGCCAGGAGGCTGATGCGTTCCGAATATTGCTGGCCCATAATATTCTACCTGACTTGCACTTCTAGTTTAATATCTCATAAGCTTGACGAGATTAACTTTTGTGAGATGAAATCCGACAAACCTCAATAGAAAAGTTTGTTGCAAACAGGAGTCCTCAGAATATCTGTGAGAGACTTGTATTTCAGCCCATGTACCAACTGAAAGCATTGTAGTCGGAGGGAGGGGGGGGGGGGGGGTGGAGGTATTTGACAACACCAATATTTACTTTCTTTCTAACTCCTCCAGCCCCAGCCAAAAAGAGAGGCAGACAAGCACAGCCCAAGGAACCCAAACCTCCGAAGATCCCCAAGGCTCCGAAGCCTCCCAAGGCTCCAAAAGAACCAAAGCCGCCGAAGGAGCCCAAGGCACCCGGTCCCAAGGCCAAACCAGGCCCCAAGTCCAAGAAAGCCAAGGAGGGCGAGGCGGATGGCAGCCAGCCGAAGGTCGATGAAACGTTCAAGAAGGTCAGGAGGAAAGTGGATCGTTTCAAAGGGATGTCGGAGGAGGAAGTGATGACTAAAACTCTCCCAGATCTCCTAGAATACAACCTGGACTACGTCATTGTAAGTGAATGTTTGGGATGGATGGCTAGTTAATCTAAAGCAATGGTTCGCCACTGAAGTTTTTATTGCCGTCTGTCTAATCGGGGGACTTAACCAGGGACTCTAGGACGGTGATTGAAATCAACAAGTGGAGATCAAATAAAACTAGCTTTAATCTTGATGTCCAGTCTTTAGAAGCAATTAACTTCCCTGTAGAATGTAAGACTTGAGAAATGCTGGGTCCACAAGACCAATGTTAAGAAATACCGCAGGGAATTTGTCAACATATGTATTACTTGGAGGGTTGAATGAACATGAAATCAGAAAACAAAATATGACTTTCACTTGCCAGCATTTCAATTCTATAAATATAATTCCCTGTGTAAACATAAGCTAAGCTCTTCGAAACATAAACCGCGTAGTTAGAAACGCATTCAGAATTTCAGAGTAATCAGACAGTACAGGAGCACATATCTACCTGTAAGCGTTTTCTGAAAACAACTGAAAACAATGGGATCAATCCCGAATGTAATCTTTTGCAGATTTTGTGTAAAGAGGTTCAAGTCCATTGGTACGCATAATGTGGTGTTGGTAGGGTGATGCTACACGTTGGAAGTTGTGGCCCATGTGACTTTCTTACTGTAAGACTATTTGATCTGAATGTGTTGTCCTATAACTGTATCTGGTGATGGCAAAGTGCAAGGAAATAAGAACTAGGTTTGCTGAGCAAAATCACTTTTTCCAGGATTTGTGACTGAAAATAATGAATTTCACTGCCTGTTGAGTTAACTCATGTGATATATCAAGCTAGTGTCTGAGTTATGTACTCCATGATATAGAGAAGTAAGTCATGGAGTATTGCTCACATAAAGTTTAGAAAACCAAGCTGGTGACCAGAGTGTTGCCAATTGGGGTCCCAAGATTCAAGAGGGTTTAGGTTTATTCACATATTCATACAGGTAAAAGCAGCTAAATTACTTGGTAGAATATCAAAAAAACTGAGCTGGGGAAGGTGAACATATGGGTATGAATGAACCTGCTACAATCACTGTCGAGGTTCTCTTTAGTAATGTCACTGGTACTCGATGCAATACCTCCCATGTGTGAATGTCTCACTGTCTGGGAGACAGTGGGAGTGGAACCTTAAGTAGAGGTTTTCATAAAACTCAACACTTTGAATTTTTTCAGATTGGAATCAACCCTGGTTTGATGGCAGCTTTTATTGGACGCTGGTTCCCCGGTCCTGGAAATCATTTCTGTAAGTGTCACAAATTGTCATATTCATAAACGTATCCTGCAGCAGTAGCCTCATTCAACTACATGTCTTCCGTGTGCAACGACGCACCACCTCCACCACACGCACCACCACCACATAACACGCAGTGTTTGATGAAATAAAGTCAAATATAGCGAGGTGATACGAACGGTTAACGGGGCGGACAACGGGTCAATTTCTTGACGGGGGGGGTTGCGGAACTGATGATTAACGGGCGGGGCTGGTCCGGGTTTCGAAAATTTGACCCCCGCAAGTTTTTTTTTTCCTAGGTTAACTTGGTTAAGGTTATGTTTAGGCATAGTTTTTGTGAGGTTAGGCATATAACCACGCACTCCCTACTCCACTGACAACCAATCACAAGCCGTAAAAAACGCAGCTATCCTAGGAAAAAAAACTTGCGAGTGCAGTGTTTTAGTTAAAATCTTAAAGTATTGTGATAAAATAAAAAAAATATATAGTGTAATAAAGTTAATTAAAACTGGGAAACCTTGGTCGGGGACAATTGCTCTCAATTTGCAATAACCAAGTTCCAGATTTAATTAGTCAATATGTTGGTGTCACTTCATTTAATCAAATGTGACGCTAATTTTTTGTGTGTTTTCAGGGAAGTGTCTGTTCTTGTCTGGTTTCACTGATGAGCTGCTCAACCACACAAGTGACACCGTCCTGCCTGGAAAGTACAAGATTGGCTTCACCAACATGGTGGCCAGGGCTACTCCAGGGAGCAAAGACCTCTCGACGTAGGTACCCCGTAGAAAAGGGACGGAAAGGTCACACAGTGACCGTGTCATAGAGCGCCGAAGTCCTGACGTCACTCGCTCATCCCCATGTTAATCGTTTCAAATATAAGCATTGTGGTCCAAAAATAAACAAGCTGTCTCTGCGTTATTGTCAGGGAGGTGTCTGTATCGTTTGACAGTCAGTCACTCATATATGATTAGTTTCTAGCGAAAATGTAACTAATTCAGCAGCATTAACCATAGCGTTTTCTCTCAGTCAGTTGATTCTCCATATCCATATGAGTCTAACGGCCGGGATGACATGTTTATTTTTCAAACACAGTTCTTATATGAGGCGGTCTAAAATCCCCCTATGGGGATTACAATGCAAATAAAGTACATGAACCCGTGGATTTGCGCCCTCTACCGATATTGACAGACTTCGGTGCACTATAACAGCAAAGAAAAGGCCTTTTGTCCACATTGTTCATAGACTTGCAGAATTATACTTTCTCAAGAGATTAACGATGGACTTGCACAGGTTAATGGAAAACAAAAACATGCAGTCATGCATACCAATGCATCTGTATGTAGTAATAATAATAATAATATAGATGCTACTGAACATTATCTCACTGAAATTAGTGAGATAATGTCCACATTTCCACTTAACCCATTTAGGCCTGACGTCGAAATTTTAAAAAAATCTTCGAAATCCTTCAGTTTTCTGAAATAAATATTATCACGATTTTTCAAAAATAGCTAAATTATAACAATGTTTAAAACACCAAAAGGGGTTCCTGCCCAAAATGGGTTAAGAGAGAGACCTGTAGACTACAACCTGGGCGGTATATCTACTGTAATATTTAATATAACTTTTCTTTCTCATCACAACAGTAAAGAATTACGTGAAGGTGGGGTGATACTCACAGAGAAGTTGATAAAATACAAGCCTCTCATAGCAGTTTTCAATGGAAAATGTAAGTAATTATCAATCATAATAAAGCATCAAGAAAGGTTCATTTTGTGTTTCGTGTGAGAATTTAAATGATGCGTTCTTTTTCCTACAGGCATCTATGAAATGTTCTGCAGAGAAATGTTTGGTAAAAAACCAAAGACTCTTCAGTTCGGATTGCAGCCGCACAAGATCCCTGACTGTGATGTGGTAAGTGCTCTGTAACACAATGATAACATATAACCACTTCATTACACTTTTACATATTTGTTCTATCATAATCATAGCCTAGTCTAGAATCTAAGTTAGATGTTTGTTATCTTTGTTCTGCTGGATGGATATTTCTGCTGCTTACAACAGTCCAATATGTCAACGTTATGTTGTGATGTATCTGCTAGGCATGTAACGATTCGCTCAACTCACGATACGATTCGAATCACGGTACTAGGTTCACGATACAATTTTTCACGATGTTTTAAATTATTTTCCAGACAAATGACAGATTTTCTCACACACACCCTGCATTTTCTTTCTCTTTTAATTTTATACAGTAGCAAACGACTGAAAACTTGTTTTATCAATTCTCTTATAAAGATGTTACGTGGCCTGTGCATCACTAGTCAAATTGCGATTTAATCACGATTTAATTTTGTCCCCAGTTTGATTCGATTCTAATTGATTCACGACGTATCGTTAACATGCCTAGTGCCACTATCTTCCCAACGCAGGCTCTGTACCTGATGCCATCCTCCAGTGCCCGCTGTGCCCAGTTCCCCCGTGCCCAGGACAAGGTCCACTTCTACATCAAACTGAGGGAGCTCAGAGACACGCTGAAGGGAGTACAGAAAGCCAAGGAGATTGAGGAGGTCCACTACTCCTTCGACCTGGGACTGGCCAAGGGTAAGCTGCAAAAAGCTCCACAATGTAATGTCCGGAACAAAATGGCTGATGTGTAATACTGTAGTATTTTTAACCCATTTTGACCTGAGATCAGATTCTAAAAATGTCTTCTACATCCTGACAGTTTTCTGAAAAAGCTATGTTTCTATGTCAGTCGTTCTTCGATTTTTCAAAAATAGCAGACCTACAAGCTCGTAGCGCGCCACTCGGTGGTGCGCTATGAGCTTGTAGATCTGCTATTTTTCAATAGCTAAAGCACAACATAATGCTGACACCAAAAGGGGTTCCCGCCCAGAATGGGTTAATAGAATACATTAATGATAGAATACACAGTGACAGTATGTAGGGATGCGGACCATTCATTTCTATTCATATTCATTCAGACTGTTTAATTCGTCTATAAAATGGTAAATGGTGCATTTATATAGTGCCTTTATCCAAGGCGCTTTACATAGATTGTGCATTACATTCACCCATTCACACACACACATTCATACACCGATTGCAGCGGAAGCCATGCAAGGTACCAACCAGCACATTTGGGGTTCAGTGTCTTGCCCAAGGACACTTCGACATGTAGACAGGAGGAGCCGGGGTCTATAAAATTAGAGGTGCTACAATCAGGTTTTTTGGGACCGATCCCGGTCACCGATTGTTTTTCTCACGATCGCCATGTGTGGGGAGGAAGGGGAGAATGTTTAAGCCTGTCACAAAGATACAAAATGATATTGTACTATATATCTGATATACTTTTATACCACTTAATTGTTATAAAAGATCGCTTTCTCCACATCGGGTAAATTGCCGATCACCGATCGAGTCATTTGGAGCGAAAATCGGCTGATTATCGATCGGAGCACCTCTATATAATATGATCACTACTTTTCTATTATTTGGTTGAAGGACATGACACAACTGGTATTGGTTGGGGGAGTGCGTCAAAAATATTTACACACATATTTACACACTACCAAATGGTTTAGTTACAACAAATATTATATCTAAAGTGCCATAATAATATTCCCAGAAATTCTGCCCAAAGAAACGGTACGTTTTTAGAGTCAGTCTTGCAACTCCCTGCTTTTTGTACGTGACCTTCAACAGAGGATGCCAAGAGGATGGCGATTAAGGAGGAGCAGTACGACCCCGGGTACGAGGACGCCTACGGAGGAGCCTACGCCCTGCCGGGAGCAGCTGAGGCAGCAGGGCCACCTCAGACCAACGGTCACTGTAAATTCTCAGATGCTGAAAACACAGGTACAGCACACACACACACACACACACACACACACACACACACACACACACACACACACTCACAGGTGCTCTGTCTTATGTCACCATCTGCCAGCAGCTTTAACCCATTTTGACCTGGGAACGATTCTACAAATGTCTTCTAAATCCTGACAGTTTTCTGAAAAACCCTATGTTTCTATGTCAGTCGTTCTCAAACATTTTCATGTCAAGAACCCCCAAGATTATATGTAATTGGCCGCCGACCCCTATCTGAAAATATGTTGTTCCAGGGACCTCCCCAGAAGCAAAGATTTGAGTTAAAAACTTTGGCTCTGAAAGAATATATATTCAAAGATTTGCGGCACAATTTTTCAATGGCTAAAGTATAACAGTGGTCCTATTATCCAGTGTTAATTTTGACAGAGAATTTTGATTTAGTTTAGTCATAGTCTTTTTGCATGAAATGTCATACAGATGTGCCGTTTGAGAACTTCACATGTCCAGCCGCCGGTGTTGTTTCTGGGGATGCTTCTGTCTGGACTGTGTCTCTTCAGTCATCACCAGCTCGCAGCACGGGGGTTTATAGGGGCTTCTGCCTCAGCCATGACAACACTGAGGAACCCTGTAATGGACATGTCCTGCCATTGGCAATTCAGTAGATTGTCAGTGCATTGACTTGACTTGAAAATAGCCAATCTACAAGCTCACAGCATGTCCCAGCTCAACATGTTGTTGGCTTGTAGATCTGCTATTTTCAGAGCGCAACCAAAAATAAAATGCCTTGTCTTTTTAGTTCTACTGGATCTCTTCTCCACTAGTCCCTCCCTAACATTTTTGTCTAGTTTTTATTTGTTGACGAAGTTTACAATATATTTAGTTTAGTTTTTTAGTTTTCCCTCAATGAAAAACCATAGTGGACAAAGATTTTCTTTGTCATTATTTCAAGCATCATCATTGTTTCTATCATTCCAGGTTCTTCGGACAAGGCAACCACATCTCAAACTGATCCTCCCGCCGAGGGCAATCTTCCAGACATTCAGATGAGCCAGTCTTTTACAGACCAGATCCCAGACATTGCTGGTGGACCCACAGAGGCCAGTGTGTGAGGAGGGGGAAACCACCTGGCCTCCAAAATAAGAGCCCTGTCTGTATGCACATACAAAGACTTCAAGCGCCTTTGGGTTGTCTGCTGAAAACTTGCTTTTTTTTTGTTACCTCTCCCTTCACTGGAGGCAGCACCTCATTTAGAAAGAAGGCCACCTTCAAATTGTAGATTTTACCCCTTTTTAATTAGTGATGTAGTTGATTATATGCGGTATACATACAATACATAGAACCCGTAGAAGATTTTGCAGAATATTTTCTGCACTTTTCTACCCTTTTATTAGTAAATACGTGCATGATTGTCCTCGTGGCGGTCATTTTAAATTTGTGAAATCAGGGACTTTGACAATAACTCGATTGTCTTTGGACTAGGTCATGTGTTTTAAAACGTTTCTTTTGTGTTAGTACTGTATTGCAAAGTACTGCACTGTAGTTGCAGTAGTTTTACTCATAATTTACTGCCCTGGCAGTAGAAACAGCCTTTTGACTGGTCAGAATTGGTCCAACAGGAACTTGTGGTGGTATAATACATTGTACACGCAGTACAATATTATAATATCCTGTTATTTGAATTTACCTTTCGCCAATATCATGTTTAGTAGAACCGTACAACAATTGAGTCCTGCAAGTACACTTGATGTCATTTTCAGCATGACGGAGTGACATGCATAAAACGTTACAAAGTCCTATAATGTGGACCGGTCAGTGAGTTGTGCATTGTGAAAAGGCGTCATAATGACAAACCGCTGTCTGTGTCAACATGGCGCCGCCAGAGCGATGGTATGGATATAGTGTACCTACCTTGGATGTGCCGATAATAGGCCTATCTCACAGCCTGCTTTCCACGCCCACTTCCGGTAAATAGTGGTGTCATTTAACATTAGCATTTACACGTTTTTTTCTCTGGAGAATCTAAGTACATTTTCTAATGTAAAAATGTGACAGACCAATATTATTATGAAGCAAACAAGATGGTAAATCAGCTCGAACAGATAGAACAAACCTTACCTTGAGAAAACAAAAGTTGTAGACTTCTTAAATTACCTCTGTTAACATGTAGCGTCTATGGAGTGACGTCACGCTATCACCACTAACACCGAAAGGGGGCGTATTAAGGGGGCGGGGAAATTCTGTGAGATAGGCCTATTCATCCTTGGTTGTTAGAGACACATGACTGGTATCATTACCAGCAGTCACTCGAATTCTGGTAAGATTTCTTATGTGTAATCCTACAAGCGGTCTCGGCAAGCGACGAAGTTTCTTTTTGGTTTTTATTCTGAAACGATCCATTTTGACACTTGACTGCTTTTGATTCCACTTGCCACTGAGGCCTCATGTGAGTGTGTTTTGCTCATGGATCTTTTTGTGATTCTGCAGAAACCTTTTATCAGAGTTGCGTAACTCAAACGGGTGCTAACTATTGTTTTTCCTTTAGAATTGTTTTTGAATCACGTTTTTAATGTATTATGAAAATGTCATTCACAAGGATGTTTATGGAGCTTTTGTTTGTTTTCATTAAAATGTTTTTTTTTTATATAGTGTGTATATATTATGGCTTATGTTTACCCTCATTCTACAATTGACCTATTCTATGATTTTTAGATATTATTTAATTTAATGGAAGTAATCTTACGTCATCACCATAACATGTTAAGTCCCCCCCAAAAATGTATGAATTAAGCCAGCCAGTGTTTCTACTCGGGCGGCAGTGGCTCAGTACAGCCGCTGCTTGGGAATCAGAACGTTCCTGGCTCAATTTTGTATGCCAAATACGTAAGGGATAATGTATGGCTCTGTGGTCATTGTTGATAAATCACTGACAGGGTGATTTATCTATAAACAATGACCACGCAGCCATACATGATCCCGCTTATTATACGGCTACTTAATACACAAATGTATAAATTGACCCAACACGTATTTCCTTGCTTACGGTAATAAAAGGATTCCAAGTTGGCCCCGCAGAGGCTCGGAAACAAGGAGTGTTGATCAAATGGAATCTATTTTCGGGTAGAGGCTAGAGCGTCGTCTATTTCTCGCTTCAAAGTTACAGCCAAGTAAAGTTAGTTTACTTGGCTGTTATGTTGGGTACATCATTAAATCCAAGCAGCGCAACGGCTGCAGCCAGGTGCTCCGAGGCTTTCATTAGACATAGGTTAATCACGCTTTTCCGTCACACTTTTTCATTTTGGAGGATTAAAAAAAAATGAAAATCAAGGAAAAATGACATGCTATAATTCATGGTTTTGGAAGACATACTATATAGTCTTTAGTTTTTCATGATTTTGGAGGATTTAAAATAAAATCATGAAAAAACTACATGCTATAGTTCATGATTTCGGAAGACAGACTATAGTCTGTTGTTTTTCATGATTTTGGAGGATTTAAAAAAAACATCATGAAAAAACGACATGCTATATAGATCATGGTTTCGGAAGACATGTCGCTTTTCCGTCACGCTTTTTCGTGGTGGTCATTGTCCAGAAATAACACAGCTGAATTTGACGATTGACCAATCAGAATCAAGCATTCAACCAAGCCGTGTAATAAATAGCTATGTTCACGGTTCTTTCATGTATATTTTTAAGTGTAGCAATAATGAAAACAGCACATTATAGGTAAACGATGCTTTTTTTTGTACATTCCACAGACCAGAAGACAGAGCACTCTGGCCACGTTCAGGTGTTTAGACATATCTTGTGTTGTGTTTAAACGGTTGTGTCCCCCCTCAAATGAGCACTTGCCCGGTCGGGCAACCTGAAAGCAAACTCCACCTGCCCGAAAGTTTTATTTACCTGCCAGGGGCAGGTGGGCAACCCTTGGTGTCAATGCCTGATGTACCTCTTTTATAGCCAGGAGCCGTGCAACTGCATTGCATAATGGAGATTTAAAGCGATATACTTATTTATATTTTATTGTTACATGGTAACCATTATTCACCAACCATAACCATATGTCACTTTATTACCAAACAATATTCACAAATGTATCAAAGATATGCCATTATCCATTTTAAGAGCATTTTACTGTCCATTCAGCTGTAGTTTACCGCTTTCAATTTACCTCTGTGCTTTAGTTTAAACTGCCAGATGCTTTGGACAATGAAGCGCTGCTGCCACACCCTAGTGGGACAAGTGGTTCTAGCTAGGTGTTGGGACTGTCTTGGGGTAGTGGGATGAGTGGTCCTAGGTGGTGCGGTAGGTGGTTCTACTTGTTGAGGTAGAGATAGTGGGATGGGTGGAGGTTGGTGTTGTGGGTTGTAGCTGCCGTCGGGGAAAGATGCTCCTCCAGGTCATTTCTGGAGGTGGAAGTATGGTCAAAGGAGGAAGGTGTACTCCTCCCTTCTGTTCATAGAGAGTCCCTGGCCTGAAGGACAGACTGCTGGAATCATACTGATGTTTATCAGCAGTTAGGGGCACCACTTCGTTTTTTTGTGTAGAAACGGGAACTCTTCAGTCCTCCCTTTTGTTTGTCCAACTCCTCCCGGGTGCTTCTGTGTTTTTTCCTACTAATGACAACACTACATGTTTAGGGCAGTGGTGCTGCCAGATTTGTCTTACAGCAGAGCAGAATCTGTCTTGAAAGATTACAAGTATAGAGATTTAATTTCATGGGTAGTAGCCCTACAGCCTTCATCTGTGTTCTTCATTCTCACTCATTTTACTGAGTGTAATCCTTCTATCTTCACAACTCAACACTATGTAACAATCACATGCCACAAGAAACCTGAGTGTGCTGAAGCACCTATTCAAATTTTGATCTGATTTACATCCAGGGTGAAACAAATAGGATTATGTAAACAGCAGGACTGCATGCGAGCCGAGTTGTGCACTCACCTGTTGGCCTGTTTGTCTGTAGCCATCCACATCTGCCTGTAGTAGTCTCCAACTATGGTCAACAGTCTTTGTACAGCCACAAAACCACACAACATCAGACCAGATGGTTATAAATAAACATATTGGTCCTACAGGACCTCTAGTGTGCTCCGTGTGTCTTACCTTTTAGCCAGTATAAAGGTCAGTTCCACCAGCAGAATGAAGGGAAACAGCAGGTAGATCAACACCTTGACTGGCAGCAACTCTTTCAACCGATCAGCTCCTGTATGGCTCCTACACGACTCACACAGCACTGACGCAAACACACACACACACATGCTGGTATTATTACTATGGACTTCATTTTCAATTGACCCAAACACCTAATACCAAAGAAATGGAAAGAATAAACAAAGTTCATCTCTGAACATGATGAAACCATAGAATGTTTAAAGGGTTTGAATGTGATACGTGGTTGTTTAACCCTCGCCAAGCCCAACAGTGACTTTAGACATGGGGAACGACTCCATTTGGAGCAAATTAGGAAACGGGGGAGAAATAAGTGGATGACCATATGAAACAACACTAAAGACACACCAACATTTTGAAAGAGACAATATTGTTCCGTACATTCCTGTGATGCATTTCATGGGCAAGCATCAGCATGGAAGCAATATCATAAGGCTCCAATGGAATGTTAGCCCAACAACATCGTGTTTCCCTTTAATGCTATTAGGGTGTAGGTCTCATCAGACTCATAATTTATTCGTGACACACGGTGCCATTTCAGTTTTCCTTATTGTAACGTTTGACTACTAGTGATCATGTGATGGGAGGAACTGGGCAGTATAGAAACTCACTTTGCGTCCTGCACTGTGACTTCTTACCTTTCTTAACACTGACAGGGAGGTTATGTATCACTGTGTGGTCCAGCCACCAGTGGTGGTGGTGTTGTTTCGGAGGCTGCTTTTGTCTGGACTGTGTCTCTTCTTCAGTCACCAGCTCACAGCACAGGGGTTTAGGGGCTTCTGCCTCAGCCATGACACTGAGGAACCCTGTAATGGACGTGATATACACCTCATTTAGAAGATAACATGGGTCTAGGCATGGCTGGACTGAGACAAAAATTCGGCCCGGACATTTTCACAGAATTTGGCCCAGACTGGCCCACCACAATCAGCATGAAGATACTCTGCTGACTTTTCGGGGTCGAGGCTCCATACAAATACTTGAAATACAAGCCCTTAACAGCACCACATTTACAGTACAACCGGCCCACCAGAGGGCCGGCCCACCGGGCATATGCCTGGTACGTCCTGTGGCCAGTCCACCCCTGGGTCTAGGGATGAAAATCAACTATTTTATGTGACTCGTATCTAGTCAGCCTGCTATTCCAGCATACATCAGGTCTTCTAAACACTTTCTGCTCATGAGAGTATGTGGTGAATCTTAAAAATTCATTGCAACTACTGTAATACTTCCATACAGTTTTGTACCTCAATCCTTATTTATTCATTTAAAAGTATTCTTAATTTCAATTGATTACCACAACCCCCAATATTGAAATTGAGTCATTCGAAAAGTAGGAAGAGGTCATTCACCGTTCTCTCTCAGAAAGTGAAGAGCGTCCATGTAGCCATAGTGACAGATCTCAGCCAACTTCTGTTGAGTTAAACAGCACTCATCAAAAATGACGTTGAGGCAGCGAGAGAGATGTTTCAACACGGCCAAAGACATTTGGACAAACAAGTCATTTCTCCTTTTGCCTGCATGGTTCTCTTTTCGCTAAATTAGACAAATCTAAAACTAGCTAAACAAGGGGAGCAGCGCTGCGTGCCAAAGGCTGACATATACGTGACCTTAGGCTCTGGAGGGCAGAAAGAGGTCTTGACCCTGTGCACGTTGCCTGTGTTGATCTGGATGCTGACGTTGTAAGCGTTAACCTCCAGGAAGTTGTGCCGTCCCTCTCTGGGACAGATGTCACTCTCGCCGGAGAAGGGAGCCAGAGTGATGGTGTTTCTCTGCTCACTGAGTGGCATGTTGTTGCTCAGCGCTCCATCCATGTACCACTGAGGGGAGAGAGGGGGATGGAGACACGCAGCACAATCACTTTGAAGGTTGTCCAAATCTTACAAAAACATTCAAACAGTTTATAAAAACACCACGTTGCAACACTCACAATGCTCACAAGTCATAACACGTCTTGTAGATCTGCTATTTTTGCTATTTATCGTATGAGTAATATACGGCTTAACCCATTTTGACCTGAGATCAGATTCTAAAAATGTCTTCTAAATCCTGACAGTTTTCTGAAAAAGCTATGTTTCTATGTCAGTCGTTCTTCGATTTAAAAAAAAATAGCAGACCTACAAAGTGCCGCGCTACGAGCTTGTAGATCTGCTATTTTTCAATAGCTAAAGCATAACATAATGCTAACACCAAAAGGGGTTCCCGCCCAAAATGGTTAACCGCTAATGATTGGCGTACCTCAGGTGTCTGTATTTGGCTTCCTCCTTGTTTCCCCTCTACACCAAATATATTCGCTGATAATAGCAGATTTACAAGCCGATCTACAAGCTTGTAAATATGCTATAGACCGTAGAGGGTATGAGCATGCATAAATTGAGTGGCAAATCGAATGTCAAAGTGAGTTTAATGTCGTTTAATTAATGCAATCAGATGGGACCTTTCTGTTTGGATGTATGGACTATCAAGGCCAGAAAGTCGTTTTTTGCCACTCAGTACACGTTCCTTCATGATTTCTGGGTATTATGATGTCACGCACATAGCCCATATGATATAAGTCAACTCACTACTCCACGGTATGAGGGAGGAACCATTCCACAGTACACAGGGAAAAAACAGCTGCACATCAGAACCTGTGAAAGGGGGCAAAACATTTAGATATCATATAAGCATTCAAGACAGTAAGAGATAAAAATCACCCGTGATTAGGTTGTAGCAGGTCAGCAGCCTGAATTGCCCATAGTGTCGACCCTGACTGTCCGCATACGTCCGCCCTGAGACTGGGAGGTCGGGGGTTCGATCCCCGGCCAGGTCATACCAAAGACTCTGAAAAATGGGACCCAGTGCCTCCCTGAGTTGGAACTCAGTATCAAGGGTTGGATTGGGGATAAGTCCCTGCGACATGGTGTACTTAATCAAGCTGCCTCACGCTACAGAAACAGGAGATAGGCTCCTGCCCTATAGCAGGGGTTCTCAACGTTTTTGGCCGGGGACCCCCGGAAATGCTTTGGCAATGTCTCGGGACCCCCGCCCCGCCCCCTCCCGACCCCCAATATAAATTGACTGCTACAATAACCTTAACCCATTTTGGGCGGGAACCCCTTTTGGTGTTTTAAGCATTGTTATAATTTAGCTATTGAAAAATAGCAGATCTACAAGCTCATAGCGCGCCACCGAGTGGCGCGCTACGAGCTTGTAGGTCTGCTATTTTTGAAAAACCGTGAAAAAAAAAATCTTTTTTTTTTTTTTTTTAATAATTTGGGGACCCCCTAAAATAATTTGGCGACCCCCCGAGGGGTCGCGACCCACGGGTTGAGAACCCCTGCCCTATAGTATGGGCCTCATGGCTCGGCAAGGCTTAGTTACTTAAGAATTGGTTGTGTCTACAAGTGTGACACTGCACTGGCCAAAAAGGTCCTATTAAGTAGATGGAACTCGCATAGGGTGGATCTTTTAACACCACCTGTTTTTTTCTGATTCATTGAAGGGTCTATTTTAAGATTCTGCCAGGTAACAAGAAAAAATGATGTCCCAATGGGTTCATTTTTAACCCTTTCTTACACATACCCTACCTAAATATGCAAATGAAGAGACAAGAGAAAACAGCATAACTATTGACATAAACAACCTACAGGGACAAATGGAACACATGTTTCCATACGATTAGGATAATTAGTTATGAAGATTCAAGCACATCTTGACTCTATTTTAGGGGCAATAACTGCACAAAAATTGCTGAAAATGTTAAAAAACCACTTTCACCTCCATTCACACTTTTACAAATAAATATATACATACACATAATATACATATATACATATCACTCATTCTTGAGATAAGGGACAAAACCTTTTTCAAATCAGTTTTTTATTTATTTTAAGAACCATTCAAATGAAATGGATGTATTTGTAGACACAGGTCTCAACTACCAATCTTGAGAAGGAACAGGTTTTTCGCATAACATTTATTTCTAAAATGGGACATTTATGCACTTTATAACTGATTTATGTCAACTCCGTCAGACACACTAAAATCCCTTTTATTTTAATTTGATAATTTCAACAATACTATAAAGTCCTCAGTTATCTTATAATGGCTTTTAGTAGTCAAGTTAAGTAATACAATTAATTTAATATTGTTTTATTCCAATATCACACTATTATGAAATATCCCATTTCTCAAATCCTTCATTTTCAACCTTTACTTTCAATATTATAACATAAAAACCATGTTAAAAAAAATAAAAAGCATCATTAAGTAGTATTTCAGTTGGTGTTTCAATACATAAGCACAAAATATTTGACATTGAATCATCTATTTCTTTGGAAATGAACAAAAACATCATGTGACCAACGTCTGACGGAGTTGACGGACATCTGACGGAGTTGACAAGTTGAACTGATTTAGGTTCTAGACCACCTAGGATCTTGATTCTGGTAACTAATCCCACATTTTCAAGGATGAGGAATACAGTGGTACTATTTAGATTTGCCCTGTGACCATGGCAGCCATTTTTCAAAATGGCCGCCACCAGAGATGGGCAGTATTTGAAATACATGTATTTGAAATACGTATTTGAAACACTTTTTTGTATTTTGTAATTTGTATTTTGCTGGGATGGAAGAAATTAGATGTATTTTGTATCTAAATACTTTCAGATCTAGTATTTTCTGTATTTCAAATACATAAAATACTTTTTAATGTAATTTTACACAGCCTCAGGTTTAAACTGTAGGGGCAAAACACATGCACCCACACACACCGTGGGCACATTTGAGCCGACAGGCGCGGCCAAAGGAAGCTGACTGACGACGTCTTTCCGGAGTTTTAAGCCAAATTCCAATACCGCAACTTTCACACTCGCTCACTCCCCTCGCGTCCTCCACTCGCTCCTCGGCTCCGCCCCCAGCGAGGAGGAGTGGAGGAGGAGAGGATTCAATGCGAGGACAGAGTGGTGGAGTGGATTTGCCTCTAGAATCGGAATGTACTCCGCTGTCATTTCAAAGCGACGGCACATTCCGCGATCACTTATGACGTGAATCAATTCAATTCAATTCAAAGGGCTTTATTGGCATGGGAAAACACGTTTACATTGCCAAAGCAAAAGTGGTGGAACAATACAGTGTCACACAGCTGGATCACTGGAACTCTGAACCCAGAGCCATACAGTCTACAGAATAGACAATTCATTTGTGTGCATGTAACCGAGGCCAATGTGTATGTATTGGTAACATGTGCAACATGGCTATTTATTCCTGAAATAGTGAATAAGCGCCAGGATGCGCACACTTTTATATTATATGATTGTGAATGTGAAGGGAATTCCTGACCTGCCCGCAGCCCGCGTTCCTTTTTGCTCGTATAAATACCCCCCCTCCTCGGACAGTCCCTCCTCCGACGGTCTTTGCAAATAACGGACACTATAACAGGAATTATTATAGGTAGTCTCTCTGACTTACATATTCAGTTCAGTCCACATATAAATAAATACATATTTGTCACCGTCATTCATAGCAGTCTGTGCATTCAGGCATGCACAGAGATAAATTAACTATAGCTTTTGAGGTGCGCACAATATAGCCTACTTTTATTATGCTTATATCACACAACGCAATAAAGCCAGTGGCTTGTTGTGGTCCTTTCACTTTCACATAGGCTATAGGCTACTGTATCATTCTGAAGCTCTGCTCTATTAATTCAGCGAAAATGTGTCTCTTCAACAAACAGCAAAGCTTTTTAGTTTAATGTGTGTGCGTGCATGTGTGTGTTGGGTCAGCGACAGCGTCTCATCAGCCGCAGCGGCCGGCAGCTAGTGGATGGGGGGGGGGGGGGGGGGGTGCATAGTATCGGGTTTCAAGCAGTGTTTTCTGTGCCACATGTGGAGGAGGCGGACTTATGTCACTGGAGAAGGAAAAAAACATGTACACGTGATGCGGAAATCCGCAGCGAGGAGACAACATACCCCACCGAGCCTGCACCTGATGTACACTCGCTCTATACGGTCTCGGAGAGCCCACTCGGCTCCTCCACTCGACTCCACTCTCCTCCTCGATGGAGCACTTTAACAATCGGAACGTTAACCATTTCCGGGTCAAGCTGGAATGACCCCGAGTGATCGAGTGGGAGTGAGCGAGTGGCCGAGATTTTGGGTATTGGAATTTGGCTTTAGACAGCTGATGGATGGAAAAGAAGCTCCACCCCCGCGGCTGACTGCCTCGACTGACAGATTCCCGGAAATGCTCTCCTCCGCGGCAGTCAGCCGAGGGGGTGGAGCTTCTTTTCCATCCACCAGCTGTCTAAAAACTCGGAAATGACGTAAAATACAGCTTCTTCTGTCCGCGCATGGAATCTAAAGTGTGCTTAGGCCCACACACAACACAACACAATGTGTGATGTCACTTCTGATTGGCTTACACTCATTGAACCACAAATGAGAGGCAGAGTAGGACGGGCCTTGAGTTGACTTTACCTCACATCTCCAAGTTGCAACTAAATGATTACTTGTTCCCCAGAGATAAAAGGTGTATTAATCTAAACATGATTATTGGATATTGCAAGCTAAGGCAAGCTTACAACAGGACATATTTAAATATTAGTAAAGTAGTGGAAGGTGGAGGGAGGCTTTAGAGCTGGGCATGTCTGACTCTGTGGACAAGCAGAACATGTGGACACATGGAACTGAACAGAACAGGGCACACCAAACAACCAACATGTTATAATAAATATGTTTGTTCTACTGTGTAGAGCCTAAATGTGCAGGTGCAGTACTATTTCAACACAGTGTGGGTGTATAATTCTATTTTTGGTGTTTTGTTTGGCTGGATCAGTCACAAAAAACACACCTGACTGCAATTAATCTCATTACAAATTAACAGTTGCCACCTAGTGGCACAACTGCTGTTTGTTTTAAACAGCAGTTCAATATAAAACCTGTCCATGCCCTCTTTGAACTCTTAAATGGTGATTCATACTTTAAACTAGACCATTTACATTTTAGATGAGTCACCACTTTTATGAGTTTATAGTAAATCAGCTTTCATTTATCCTTAGTAGCCTCACTGTTCCTTTTAGCCTTTATTATAATGAAGTGCCCTTTTGTTGTGACATCACGCTGTTCAGGTTAAATTATTAATGGTAATTAAAGGTATATTCAGTGATTTCACTTAATTCAAATATCACTCCTTTTGTTTTGTTGTGATAATCCTCTATAGAGTCCTACTATAGAGTGTGCTGACCATATAACGAGGTCCTCCCTGTTCCTCCCTGGGGGGGGGGGGTCAAAGGACCGTAGGTTTCGTTTTTGGCTAGGTGGCCCAGCCTTCATCCAATCAGGATAGAGAGGGGCCTTCCACCAATCATGATTGAACGGGGCTTGGTGTGTGTGCTGTTACAGCCTGTTGCGTTTCTCCCCACTGTAGTGCGTGCATGTGCACATCTTGTTACCGGGGAAGACCGGGGGGGTTTCCAAATCACTGAATGCTCCTTTAATTGATAATCTATTCATCTTAGTCATTAGTATCTTGTTTACTTATCTTGTTTTTTTTTATTGTTGGTTTAAATGTAAATTGGTGGTAGGCCCAATCAATCAATCAATCAATCAATCAATCAATCAATCAATCAATCTCTTTCTACATTTTTCTCGAGGTAGAAGTCAAAGAGGAGTGACAGTGATGAATCAGATGGCCAATTCATTCCTTTGTGGGTCCTGTTTGATACAGTTATAGCACATTGATTTGCTTAAAATATAAAGTGTATCATTCTTAATAACCTTCAATGTATTAGACCAGTGGTAACCAACCTTTTCAAGCCCAAGAGCCCATTTTATTCCCAATTGTAAGCCATGATCTACCACTAAAACACTTGTTTTTTGCGATGTGTGCACACATCCAGAGACTATAGTTTAAGAATAAATAACTGATAGTTATATAATTAATGCCTAAATATTAAGACAAATGTATTAGAAATATACATATTATTATTATTAGGCTTTTTTTAATAAAACAAAACGCAAAGGACATGAAATTAATTGCTTATATAGCACAATATTTAGTTTCTCAGTTCGATGAATATTCACATTTACAGATGTTCAAATGACAAATGCATACAAACATACATACATGTACATACAGTACATATACAGTATATATACCAATAAAGCGAAAAGTGGAGATGTCATGTTTAAGATCATTGAAATGAATGGCAACAGGATAATCACGGTCATTTCTTCGAATAGAGCTCTTATGTTCACTCATTCTCTGTTTGAACTGTCTAGTAGTTTTCCCAATATATGCTAAACCACAGGGACATTTGATCATGTATACAACATGGGTTGAGACACAAGTATATATACAGAACTGTTGACAAAAACAAAGAAAAAACGTTTTCGGTAACATGTGTCTCCTCACTCTCGTAAGATAAAGGCTATGTTCAAAAAGCACTGGCACATTTTAACCTCTGAGTCTCTGACCCTGAATTATTGTCATTATTGCGAACGCAGTGAGCATTTACTATGAGACCCAGCAGATCACGTCTGTGTGTCTGTGTGTCTGTGTGTGTGTCACGCTGTAACACCACCCGCCCACCACCAGAGGGCGCAGCTGTATCACACACAAAAACACACACACACATGCACGCACGCACGCACACACACACACGCACGCACGCACGCACGCACGCACGCACGCACGCACACACAAAAAACTTAACTTAAAAAAAAACTTAACTTAAAAAAAAACTTAACTTAAAAAAAAAACTTAAAAAGGAAAAACGCACACACACAAAAAACTTAACTTAAAAAAAAACTTAAAAAGGAAAAACGCACACACACAAAAAACTTAACTTAAAAAAAAACTTAACTTAAAAAAAAAACTTAAAAAGGAAAAACGCACACACACAAAAAACTTAACTTAAAAAAAAACTTAAAAAGGAAAAACGCACACACACAAAAAACTTAACTTAAAAAAAACTTAACTTAAAAAAACTTAAAGAAAAAAACCAAAAAAACCTAAAAAACCTAAAAAAAACTAAAAAAATAAAAAAAAAATAAAAAAAAATAAAAAACCTAAAAAAACCCCCTAAAAAAACCCCTAAAAAAAACCTAAAAAACCTAAAAAACCTAAAACGCACGCACGCACACATACACACACTAAAAAATAACTTGAAAAAACATTTAATTTAAAAAAACTTAACTTAAAAAAAACCTTAAAAAGTACGTAATTTATTCTAATTGTTGTTATTGCAATTTACGAGCTGCGTTCGCTTCCCGCGTTTGCGCGTCTTACTTGTTTAAGTACCCTCCCTTGTTTTCTTTTAAACGAGTAAAAAATGTAAAAGACCAACTTGTACATTCTGACTTTCAGTCCCCTAAGGTTTCACTTAGACAGACCTTATTGAGTCCTCTGCCACAGGGCAATTATCGATGTGGCCATTGTGCCCAGTGTGGTAATACACACAAGACGTCCTCTTTTAATCACCCCCATACTGGGACAAATGTCCCTGTGGTTTAGCATATATTGGGAAAACTACTAGACAGTTAAAACAGAGAATGAGTGAACATAAGAGCTCTATTCGAAGAAATGACCGTGAATATCCTGTTGCCATTCATTTCAATGATCTTAAACATGACATCTCCACTTTTCGCTTTATTGGTATAGAACAAGTCAAACTACCAGCCAGGGGTGGTAACCATGATGTCCTTCTCAAACAACGCGAGGCTTACTGGATACACACATTGCAAACCCTCTACCCGAAAGGGTTGAATGATGAGCTATTATTAAATGTTATGCTGTAATCCATAAAATGTATTAATTATATTATTGATTTGAACTTCATGTCCAGTGGGGTACTAAAAGCACCATGTGTCTTCTTTTTTATCCTTTATGTCCACTCTTGTTTGAGTATGGACCTTTTTGACATTTATTTACTTATTTAATTGTATGTTGATTTCCTTATGTATTATGGCATGACTTATATATTATTCCCTGTATTGTTGTAATTGGTGACTTTCAATAATATACTAGGAATGTTCTACAGACGTACTGCACCTTTAAGTCACATGACTGGGTTCTTCACAGCTGCTATCTGATGAATGATTACTATATACAATTTGATTGGTTGTCTAAACCTACTGTTTTTATTTAATGTATTTAATGAATGTCAGCCTATTCTCAAACTATGCCTGAAGAAGGCCGAAAGGCCGAAACGTTGCTATGACTCTTTATTTGACCATGAATACATAATAAACTAAATGTGCTGCACATTTTTTAAATTATACTAGAATAATACAGAAAAGTCAATTTACGGCACTTGGCCTATAATGACATGCCCAAACAAAATGGAGATGCCAGGGTTAAAGAAAACCTTACGACCACCAGGTGACTATAAGACGGTCATTAACTGTGGCATGATGACAGTTTATTCCATATTTGAGGTTTCAATAATTGGGTCTCATCAGTACAGTTAGTGCTTCCATCGCATGTTACATAACATGAGAAAAGGGCCATTTAGGTGCAGAGGTGAGTGGGTGCGTGTTATATGGTTATTGTAGAGACTGCTTGCTTTTCAGAGGACAGGGTTGCTTGAGGTCATGAGGAGATCAAGTTCTACCAGTTCTACCTTATCAAACCGAAACAATTTGGTTTGGTACGGTAGCTTCGATAGTTGGTGACATCTTGATGAGACATCCTAGAGACAGTCTTAGACCTTGCATAGCTGTGATGTCATGCATGACAATGGAACAATGGAAACAGAAAGATAAGAGTCAAAACCATCATGTACATGTACGTACATGATGAGTGATTAGATAACGATAAAAAGAGCATGCCAGGATTTAAAGGAATGCACTAGACACAACTAGTTCCATGCAAGGGCTACTGTAACTTTGATGATCTAAGTGGAGATTGTGGAAGTTGTGCATAATAGTCAAACAAACAAACTCCACATGTCTGGGGCCATCACTGCGAGCTATTCTAAATGCACGTTCTGTGTATTGGTAGTGATGGACTGCCTGTCAGTCTGACACCCGCTCACACCGGGATCTACTTGAATGGCTCGTGTGAGCTACTGGTAGCTCGCGAACCCCTGGTTGGTTACCCCTGTATTAGACATTCTGACAGGTCATTAATTTAATATTTGGCAATTAATTATGAATTTACTTATTATATACATTTTAATAAATGTATTTTCAAAATACAAAATACGTATTTGTATCTCAAATACATTTCTCAGACCAGTATTTGTATTTTGTATTTAAATACATTCTGTGACCCAGTATTTGTATTTTGTAACAAAATACAAATGTATTTTGCCCATCTCTGGCCGCCACCTGCTTACTTTACAATAACTCAAGTTCTACACCACCTAGGATCTTGATTCTGGTGACTAATCATACATTTTCAAGGATGTGGGATACATTGGTACTATTTAGATTTGTCCTGTGACCATGGTAGACATTTTTCAAAATGGCCGCCAACTTTCTGTCATTTCCCAATAACTCAAGTTCTACACCACCTAGGATCTTGATTCTGGTGACTAATACTACATTGTCATGGATGAGGAATACAGTAGTACTATTTAGATTTATCCTGTGACAATGGCAGCCATTTTCAAAAATGGCGGACCTGCTATTATTTTACCAATTAGTCAGGGAATATTATCAGAATGTCAAATCTGGGAATACATTTCTTACCAAGAATTTTCTTGTTTGTAAAGGTGTCTACTAACATATCCCACATTGGTTTCTATTGAACCACCCTAGGGGAATTTTTGACAGCTGCTGAAAGTTGGGTACCATCAACAACCAATATAAGGCTAAATGTTCTCATTTTCATTATGCTTTAAGTAGCATGTGGCATGTCAAACGAGGGGGTTTTCATGATTCTGAATCCATTCCAAGCATTAGTTTTGCACGAAAAACACTCCTTGGGCTAAAAACGGCCATAGCCATCATCACAGATGTGATGAGGTAAGCACATTTGGGCACATTTGGGCAAGTGGCTATGGCCAAACTAGGGGGTCTATGGCCAAACTAGGGGTCAAACTCCTTGGGCTAAATTCGGCCATATCCACTTGCCCAAATGTGCCCAAATGTGCTGACCTAATCACATTTGTGATGACGGCTATGGCCGTTTTCAGCCCAATGAGTGTTTTTCGTGCATAGCTAATGCTTGGAATGCATTCAGAATCATGAAAACCCCCTAGTTTGACATGTCACATGCTATAAGCATAATGCATAAGCACTGATGACGCGGAGGAGGAAACACGGCGCCAGCACCCACAGCGCGCATGACTGTGTTGTTGAACATTTTTGTGGTGATGTGGGCGGGGAGACAAATCTACCTTGTATGCTGGCATGATGTCACTGAGCATCATTAATGTACCCAAGGACCGCACCCACCTGAGACATCAGCAACATTATGAAAACATAATTATAACATCATTGTGTTTAGTTAGAAACAATTTGTACTAGTTTGACACAGACCGCAATAGACTGTACTGCTGAGCATTTGTTATTTACACAGGAATTGCAGCATCATCAATTACAAAGGTGAGCTATAGTGCTATTTAAACTATGATAGTACTTACATGAAGACAATGATTTATTGTAATACCAGTTTTCTGAAATTAGGCATTATATAATTATGAAAATATGCCCACATTTGCATATCTTTCCAGAATCAAAATCGGAAAATTGGATAAAGCCACAGTAATTTCATTTTATTTACATGTTAGAGTCAAAGGTTTTAAATAAGGGAATATTTGATATTGATGGATATTTTATAGACAGTTGACACACTGACAAACTGTAAGTTGAGACATGCAATACTGTGGTGACACACAGAGTAAACTGCTTAGAGTTATTTACAATTAGGCTGTAAAGACAAAGCCTTTTGTTGAATGCTGCTAAACACCCCAGGGGGGTCGGGGTGCTGTTCCTAATAATAGGGAAAGCTCCTATATCGAACTGCAAACTAACAGCTGTGTGTGTTTCAGAGGGCTCCTGCTCTCTGCTCCAGAATCGACATGAGTCTACAATTAGTAAGGGCATTTTATCAGGTATTTGACCAATCTGGGAACTAAATCGTTACCAAGAAATGTCTTCACCAATGTGTTTCTAAATGTGTCTAATAACATATACTAAAAGTTTGAAATTCAACTCCTGTGGGAAAGTGAGTTATTAGCATAATATGTGACCATACCCTTAACATCCTATATAAGGCAAAAAAGTCCAAATTTCATCATTCTTTAAGTAGCATGTGACATATGAAACTAGGGGGTTTTCATGATTCTGAATCCATTCCAAGCATCAGTTTTGCACAAAAAACACTCCTTGAGCCAAATTAGGCCATATCCACTTGACCAAATGTGCTGACCTCATCACGTTTGTGAGGCCGTTTTCCTCCCAAGGAGTGTTGTTTGTGCAAAACTAATGCTTGGAATGGATTCAGAATCATGAAAACCCCCTAGTTTCATATGTCACATGCTACTTAAAGAATGATGAAATTTGGACTTTTTTGCCTTATATAGGATGTTATGGGTATGGTCACATATTATGCTAATAACTCAATTTCCCACGGGAGTTGAATTTCAAACTTTTAGTACATGTTATTAGACACCTTTAGAAACACATTGGTGAAGACATTTCTTGGTAACGATTTAGTTCCCAGATTTTCATAGATTTCTCTTACTAAATGTATTTGTGCTTAATCATTTAGACTGGTTAACAATACAGTTTGAACTATTTCAATACATGTGTTAAAACAATGTTCTGCAGACTTCATATATAGTATAGATATTGAATTAGTCTTATTGGTATAGAACATATAGTTCGTTACATGAGCTACATGCCATGTCCCTCCTCTCACAGGATTTTCCTGTGAGTAAACATTCTGATTGGCTCTCATAAAGCGGAGGTAGTCTGTTTGTATCCACAGAGGTGGGATCTTGAAGTTAGTAAATACTGCAAATGTTGTGAACTGCTGAGAGTTCACACTGATTAGCGACATGATGTGACTCCACTGTATTCCACGGGGCTTTCTGCCCGTGGAGCCTTGTTACTGAGAGATTCTGTTCAATAAAACTGATCAGATGTGACGACTAGAACCTGCGCTTGCCTGCCTTTCTTCCACTCTCGACCATCACTGCTACAAAGACACATTGGGTCACTTGGTGCAATAATATACATCAATATCCCTATAGGCTACTATCACTCCATAAATAAGGAAATATTGTGCGCAGGCATATTATTATTATTTCTTTTTTGCAAAATTAACTAATGAGTTTGTTTCATAAGACACAGAGTTTGAAGGATCAAATGATCAGTTTATCAAGTAAGATGAGTTAGTTATAATGGAAATGTATACGGAAAGTGGCGACCTTTATACATATATATATTGTATATATCAATTTACATCTGTACCCTCAGGTGAGGGTGAAGCTGAATATTCGTTGTCAAGTTTTGTAATACGTTCCAATAGGTGGACCTGTTGTTGTCTTTTTAATTTATTGTGCTTTGAGCAATAAGATATTATTTCGCCTCTTATTACAGCTTTCAAAGTTTCCCATAATAAAGATGGAGATACAGAGTCTGATTTATTATTTAAAATAAAGTCATCAATTTTATTTGAAATGAATGAGCAAAAATTGGGATCGTTTAAAAGTAGAGGGCTTAGCTTCCAAGGAGGACGTGGCTTATGCAAATTTGAGAAGTTTAAATCAAGCAGTAAGGGGGCGTGGTCTGAAATGACAATTGCTGAGTATTCAGTATTCTTCTGAGGGTAGGAGGAGTTTATCAATAAAGAAGTAATCAATCCTAGTAAAGGACTTGTGTACATTAGAGAAAAAGGAAAAACATTTTTTATTTGGAAATTGGAATCGCCATGGGTCAACGCAACCCATTAAGTTCATAAATGTGGATATTGTTTTAGCCATTTTGGTGAGGGGTCTTCTCTTTGAACTAGATCTATCGAGAGATTGGTTAATTGTACAATTTAAGTCGCCACCGAGGATCAAACAAGTTCAAATCGGGTAATAAAGAGATTACCTTGTTCATAAAGGCCTCGTCATCCCAGTTGGGCGCATATATGTTAACTAGAAGTACCGGGGTGTTACAAAGACATCCTGAGACTATAACAAAGCGGCCATAGGGGTCAGTAATAATATATTTTGGGGTAAATTGGATCTTTTTGTGGATTAGAATGGCAGTGCCCCTTGTCTTTGAATCAAAATTGGAGTGATAAATTTGACCAACCCAATGTGTTTTTAATCGAATATGATCTTTCTTGGTCAGGTGTGTCTCTTGTAAGAAAGCTATCTCAGTTTGAAGGTGCTTCAAGTGTGAGAGAATGCGTCCTCTTTTAACTGGTCCATTCATTCCCCCTGTGTTCCAACAAGTGAATCTCAAGGTATCCCCTCCCACTCGCACACCTCTGTTTGAAATATTAGCCATAAGCTAGACTGGTAGAGGATGGGTAAACTGGTTCGAGGCATGAAAAAAGACAGAAAGAAGAGAAAGATAGGAAAGAGAAGTGCTTAGAGAAGTCATGTTTTATATTCAAAGTAGGCCATATCGGTAATGCTATATATACCAAATGGTGAAGTGTAGGGTCAAAGTTCCCCCCCCCCCCCCCCCCCCAAAACGTAAAACATATACCCAGACAAACATAACATTTTAAACAAACTAAACAACACTAAACCTGACATAACTAAAAACATCCCTATTCCTAAGCCTGTCTTCTCAACTAAGACTAGCTGCAGGACCCTATATACCAGGGGTGCCCACACTTTTTTGACTTGAGAGCTACTTGCTAAATGACCAGCTCAACAAGATCTACCCACCAAAAATTATATTATCCCATTGCTGAAAATAGTTTCAAAATCTACCTGTGGGGGCTTTGGAGTGTGTGTGTGTGTGTGTGTGTGTATGAACACACAAATTGGTGTCCCCAAGTTTTTATGCTTAGGGTTAGGTTTAACATCTACATCTATCCATTAGGGCTTAGGTTAGATCAGTTAGTGTGTGTGCGTGAGTGTACACCCTCTTTGAATATGCCACTCACTTTGAATAAAGATTTGAATAACATACGGTTTGCAAGACTGGAATGCTGTGTTATTCTGAATGGTGCAGACAACACAACACCCGTAATGGAATATTAATATTTGCATAGTTGCACTTCATGTGTCCTTCATTTCCTTCAATGCCGGTTTCTTGTTGTTCCATTTTGGATGACTGGCTTCCATTAACCACTTAAATCATGCATAATAGTGAAAATAGGTAGATGAATGTTGTTTTTTGCCGAATGTTCCCCTATTTTTAAGACATGCCGACAATAAAGATGCAAGGCTGCTGCGGTATAACAATCCAGATTTTGTGGTGGTGGTGTACACTTTAAATTTCAGCACGTGGCGCTCGTAGTTTTCGTCGAAAACAAAGTATTGCATTGTGGGTTTTTTTAAATTTCATTTAAATTATTTATATTTTAGGCCAGGGGCATGTCATGTGGTCTACCTGCACAGCCTTTGTGATCTACTGGTAGATCATGATCTACCTTTTGGGCACCCCTGCTATATACTATACTATCCCGCCCCATTTTCTGACAATTCATCTTCTAATCGTCGGCTTATACTGAAACTTTAGTAGTGGACCCATTTAAACATATTAATACAGTAGTCGGGGAGTCAATCTGAGAGAAATAAAAAAATAAACAACCAAAATAATAATAATAATAGTGATAAGAGTAACAACAGTGACAACAACATAGTAAAGAGGGCACATGAAGCGGCACAGTTGATCTCAAGGGGAAATGAAATCATAAAAGTAGGAAAATAATAATAATGCTTAGATGATTTTCCCCCTTTTTCTTTTTTGTTAATTGTGGAATTATGCCCTATCAACAAAGATGCAGGTGAATGAAAATGAGGTATTTGAGTTAAGCAACCATCAAGCGGTTGAACCCCTGGCTATAGAAAGATGAAATGAGTGAAATGTTTCTCTATACCTATTATGGTATAGAACTAATACTAACTAGAAAAGGTGCCCTTCTGGGCACAGGTCTCCACCAGGATAGGAGTGTGTGTGATGTTTGGCAAAATGTTTAGGAGTAATATAAACATGTTCTTTTGTTTGTTTGTTTCTTGCAACAATTTTCTTCATTTTGTTGAGGAAATGCAGAGCCAGATCACTCATAGCTAGAATTCTGGATGAGCAGGACATGTGCAGCATTTTGTACAAAACGGGCTACTCCTGAAAACTTTGGAAGGCAATCTTAGCTAATCAGTGTAGAATCTGAGAAATCGAACAGGCTCGTCTTGATCACATGACTACAGAGATCATGTGATCATGACTACAGAGATTTGGATGAAATCTGTGCGACTAACATAAAGAATGTTTTGCAACAGTTTAGCAGAAATCGGCCTCATGGTGGCGCTATAACCGGCAGATGTGGAGGGATGCAGGGAAAATGTTTTTTCCATGGCCTCTAGGGAGTGTGCATACATAAGTTGTATACAGATCGATGCAGTTATAGGTAAAAACAGGAATTGGCCTGTTATAGCACCACCGTGAGGCTGATTTGGGGAAAAAATAGTGGTATGTCGTCCTCGGCCTAGTGGAAATGTGTGTGTATAATTTCATGGAAATTGGACACTGTGTTTGTGATTTGTGGCATTTTGTTCGAAACGGACCAATCATGTGAGCTTTGGAAGCCAATCTTAGCCAATCAGGATGGAAGATGGGATCACATGACTATGGAGATAGTGTATATAATTGTGTGATGTATGGATAAAATGTGTACGAGTTATCTACAGACATTTTTGCCTAAATCGGCCTCATGGTGGCGCTATAACAGACCGCTGAAGAATATTTGGGGCAGAGGTTCATCGTTGGCATCCAGGGAGTGTGTGTGCACAATTTGGCATGGATCGGGCCAACGGTGCCGGAGATTAGCTGATAACGGACGGACAGAAGGACGGACGGAAGGACGGACACACGGATGGAGTGCAAAACATACTCTCTCCCCATGCCTTCGGCCTGGTGGAGACAATAATAGTAACAATCTCTGTTGTCACCATTATTGATGTCACCATCATCGTTACTATGAAAGTTCTCTGGTTCATTTTTAGTAATCATTATCACCCTCCTTATCATCTAATCCTAATTAACATAATTATTCCCCTCACTGCAGTTTAATACTGGTAAGTACCAAGTGATCAAATAAACACTATAGTCGTCCCAAAAGGTAGTAAAAATAATAATTTCATTTAAAACCATAGTGGTTATTTTTCTATCTCAGAATATGTTCACATTTCTGCAGTTTTGTAGTTTCCCTAGAAATGTGTCATTTGCCAATTATATTATCTTAATCCCTCCTCTCCCCCTTACCACCCCATGCATGCCAAACAGTTGGACAAACCTTAATGTTAGTTAAATAAATATTTTCGGTATCAATATATTTTGTTTAGAAACAAAGTGCAAGATAGAGAGGAGGGAAAGAGAAGATGAAAAACAAGCAAGTCAAATAAACAAACAGGAAATGTATTATTATTATTAAGGCGTTCTTTAGTGTGCATCAGACATACTGCTACTACAATGGTGCCGCACAGCCGCACGGAAATAGCGGAAATAGCCGATCTACAAGTGTAGATCTGCTATTTTGCACTTGAACAATCGTTCAGTTATCGGAACCGTGTTCAAAGCGTTTGAAATAATAGTGAATATTAATTAACTTCTCCCCAGCCCTGACGCCATGGGAATATCCAGACTGCTACGTATCTTCATGCTCCTGGGCTCTGCCTTCACGATCCTCCTGATCATCATTTACTGGGACGCCGTCGCTGTCACGCCACGCCTGCACGCCAAGCTCCACGATAGACAGGTTAGATTCTATGTAATTATTATTAATAAGTCACCTTTAATGTGCTTGTGCAATACACAAGCACATAACTGTGTTGCTGTCATGACTCATGCCTATTATTTAAGGACCAAGCAGTTCTGGCTGAACCTTACAGTCGGTTTTCGTGAAACTTGGAAATATGGTAGAGGGCCATGCCAAACGGTGAGGATGCAAAGCCCACAACCATTGGCCAAAGGGTGGCGCTATAGCACTCAATTGAAAATGCAAACTTTGAACGCGCATAGCATCATGAACCGTTTGACCGTCGGCAATGAAACTTCGACACACATATATGCATCTCCTCATACAGAACAAGTTCCATGCTCTTACTTTTGTCTTCTGACCTCTAGATCACCCGCCATTTTGAATTATATGAAAATCAGTTAAAATGCATCCTCTCCCAGGATCTTTGATCAAAATGCACAGGAGCCCCCCTCACTTAATGCATCCTGTAGGTTAATATCGGAATACTGATATATTATTGATTTCAGCTGTTACAATTCCAAACATGCGAACATGACCCGCATTCATTACTTCAGTCTATATTTGTTTATTTAGACGGGTGATGTTGTTCCCCCTGAGCATTTAGCCCAAACCTGCCTTATCCAAAAACGTGGATAAGTTGCAAATTGCATTATGCAATATACATGTGGCCCACTGCCCACAGGTGAAGTGGTTTGCCATTGATTGCAGTTAGTTGGTTGAATTGTTGGCAATAGGCTAGCACAGTAAAGATGATAATAATCAAATATGATGGGCCCTATTAAGCAAGTGGAATCTAATTACATATAATTTTACAGTTTTTAAGACGTGGGGGCGGGTGCAATGTCATATTACAATTATGGGCCAGGTAAGAAGCGCTTTCGACACCCCGTGGTGTGAGCAAAACGGCCTTGAATTAGTCATGGGAGTGTTTAAGGGAGTTTTGAGGCTTACCCAATGAACATGTCCGTACTATTCTCTTTACGACACCAGCTGATGATGCGCCCTTTTCGGCAAGTGGTATTACATTTCTGCAGACTCATGGCACCATAGACATGACATGATTTTGTCACATTTGGGTTAATTATTCATATTGCACTGCATGCTGTCACCTTTATGCCTCCAAAGAACAGATCCACAAGCTGTCACAGCCATGATGTGCATAGCTTGTAGGCCTATGTCTCTATTTTGTTAAGTAACTTGCCGTTTTCATTGGAAAGTCATTACAGCGGCGCAGCCATATGCTAAGGGAGGGAGATATACGCACATCGTCACTTAATTTGTTTCTGTTCTAAGCATGAAAAACAGCTGTAAAAATCTTTATTCTAGTTTTTTTGATTCATAAATGAATAACTAAGACTTTGAAATGGCACCTACCTATACCTTTCAGATCGGAATGGAACTGCGAGTAGATACGCAGCATTGGCTGGCAAATTGGCAATCCATGCGTAATGTTCCCAGAATCGTCTAACCCCCGAACATACAAGTTCGTTTGATATTGTTTAATTCGATAAAAATAGAACCATGTACCATACAGCGAATGAAAGCAAGATTCCTAAGGAATATGGGGATTTTTACATTTTAAAAAACGGTTGAGAAATGAGAGAACCATGAGTGTTTATAATATCAAATATTATAAGAATAATATGAAAGACAAACGGGCTGTGAAGAGCTCAGCTCACCATCCCGACAAGGAGGAAATATAGCCTATAGTGCATGCACGTATATGCACTGACTGTTGCACACACGCTCTTTATTTGTTTCTATTGGAAAAACACCAGTAAAATAACGTTTATTTTATTTTATTTCATTCGAGTCACGACGAAGGAATGAGTTGAAATGCCATACGTGCGCCATGCGTATTGCTGCGGCCCCAATGTTATGGTCTTCGCTCGTAGCATATTATTGAAGAAGAATTGAGTCGGGTGTGATACAGCGTATGAAAGCAAACCTCCCAATGAGTATGGAGATGTTTTAATTTCTAAAAAAGGTTGAGAAATGAGCGATATATGACCCTTTATAATCTCAACGAGAAAGCCAGAAAGCTCGCTGTTGCCATGTGTCATAGAAACAAGTAAATAGGTCTATAAACATACTCCCAAAAGAATCGCATATAACAGGGGTCTACAACCTATTTTAAATGAAGTGCCATGTTTTTATTTTCTAGATAGTGAGTCTGCCATATCAAGATTCCTTTTAATGACACCACATTAAAATTTCCAGCATATTTTGATTGTCCACAAATATAAAGTTCTTCCTTCTTTTTACATATTTTCTTGCACATTGTTATAATGATCATTATAAATATATATCCCCCTGCAGTCAGAGTTCATTGTTTTAATGAATGAATGTGATGCATTGTGAGCTGGTAGATCTGCTATTTTCAAAAGTAATCTTTGAAAAAAGTGACAATAAGAATATTTTTGAAAAATGTTATTGAAACATTTAAAAACACAAATCTGTCATGGGGGTCACTGGCTTAGTTGGGCAAATGCATTCATCTGGGGGTCCTTGACATGGGAATGTCGCTGTGTGAGGAATGGATCACTGGTTTAAACAACATTAGGAGAAAAGCCCAAATAAGCACTTTAGAAACAAGAAAAGCAACCACAACTACCAATATTTACAAGCAACTTTGCAGAAAAAGAAGCCGCTTATAATAAACAGCAAACAGACATGGCAACACTCCAGCAGCACTCCAGAGCCGCTCAAGTGTAAAATCAAACAGTGCTTTTTGCTTTTAAGACGTGGTCAGACCCAGGCGGAATCGGTATGCGCTGAGTGTTTTTAGGTCAAGGGGCTTAATAGCAAGTAGCGCAAAGCGAAAATAATTAACATATGGACACTCCCTCAATGCTAAATTATGCAGGAACGTGGTATTCCATATGAGTGAGCGCTCACCACGGCTTCCATAATACGAAAAGGCGCAGAGCGAGGGCGAAATCTGTATTACCGCATGGGTTTTTCGTCTTGCTTAATAGGGCCCGATGTGTGTAGTTCTTTATAGATCTAGAACAGTATTATGCGTGTCTTAAGTACCAGGTCTTATTACTAACTTAAGACCTGGAGGCGTGGTCAATGCTGTTTGGCCACTCAAAAAAGCCAAATGGCATTGATCACGCCTCCCTAGCTAGTCTCTTAATTTTGATCTCAAAGTGCACAAGATTGAAGCATTTTCATCGCAAACTTACTTTTTTTTTTCTTGGATCTCTTGTCCACTAGTCCCTTCCTAACATTTTAGTCTAGTTTTTATTTGTTGACGAAATTGTCAGTGTATTTAGTCTTAGTTTTAGTCACCATAGCTTAGTTTTCATTTAGTTTCCATGTAGTTTTCCTCAGTGAAAATAGGTAGTCGACAAACATTTTTCGTCATAGTTTTAGTCGACGAAAACAACACTGGTCATTATAGACCTGTAAATTGACTTTTCTCTTTTCTCGTTAATAACTTATTCTAGTAAAATAAAAAAATCACACCCGTGTGAACTGAGTGGTGCAACTCCCCTCTATTGGTTCTCTGTATCGTTCCAATTTCAGTTCCTATTGGTTCTCTGTATCGTTCCAATTTCTTCTCTGTATCGTTCCAATTTGTATCGTTCCAATTTCTTCTCTGTATCGTTCCAATTTGTATCGTTCCAATTTCTTCTCTGTATCGTTCCAATTTGTATCGTTCCAATTTCTTCTCTGTATCGTTCCAATTTGTATCGTTCCAATTTCTTCTCCGTATCGTTCCAATTTTATCGTTCCAATTTCACAGCGCCCCTACTGGTACTCATGAGTCACACATGAGTCACACACAAACATAGGTTAACAGTCACAAACATAGGTGAACACCACGGACATTGCTGTTCCTTGGAGTGGTTGCACCACTCAAAAATGTGCAGCACATTAGTTTATTATGTATTTATGGTATTAATTGATCACTAATTTTGTATGTCTGTGGCAAAAATGAAATATTGATGAAAATGTCCATCACAAGCTTGCATGGTGATGACTCCTGCTCCTGACTCTCCTCCGCTGGGTGACACAGTGTGTGTGTGTGTCTGACCTAACCATAACCGCAAGCACAGAGCAGTACATGTTCGCCAACCTTAACACATGTTCGCCAACCTTAACACATGTTCGCCAACCTTAACCATGTTCGCCAACCATAACGCATGTTCGCCAACCTTAATCCGGTCGCCAACCTTAATGCATGTTCGCCAACCTTAACACATGTTCGCCAAACTTAACACATGTTCGCCAACCTTAACCATGTTCGTCAACCTTAATCCGGTCGCCAACCTTAACGCATGTTCGCCAACCTTAACACATGTTCACCAACCTTAACGCATGTTCGCCAACCTTAATCCGGTCGCCAACCTTAACGCATGTTCGCCAACCTTAACGCATGTTCGCCAACCTTAATCCGGTCGCCAACCTTAACGCATGTTCGCCAACCTTAACACATGTTCACCAACCTTAACGCATGTTCGCCAACCTTAATCCGGTCGCCAACCTTAACGCATGTTCGCCAACCTTAACGCATGTTCGCCAACCTTAATCCGGTCGCCAACCTTAACGCATGTTCGCCAACCTTAACACATGTTCGCCAACCTTAAAAATACTTTTTATTTCAGTTTATTTCTCCATTAATCCATGAGCCATGGTTTCTACAAAGCAAAGCAAAGAAAAGAAGTGGAATGCATTAACAACTAGCATTCAAGCAGTAGTAGTACATAATGAACAATAGCAGTAGAACATAAGGACATAACATGGTAGGCTACAACAGGGGTTCTCAACGTTTTTGGCCGGGGACCCCCGGAAATGCTTTGGCAATGTCTCGGGACATGATTGGAGGAGGCCCCTCTCATCCTGATTGGATGAAGGCTTTGCCACCCAAAGCCCAAACCGAAACTAGGGTTTTTTGACCCCAGGGGCTCACTGGGGACAGGGAGGAACTCCTTATATGGTCAGCACACTTTATAGTAGGGAGGATTATCCAAAAAATAAGAAAAAATAAGTGATATTTGAATTAAGTGAAATCACTGAATATACCTTTAAAGGTTTTTCTTGTAGGTTTTATAACCTCAATTACACCCACACAACCTGAACTTTGAACATTCCGTTGATTTTCTGTGGTCTGGGGTTTTCTCTGTGTGTTCTGAAGCCTTTTGAGCTGCAATAAAACGGGCAAAAAGGCCTCAACAGTGACATCTGCTGGCAAATTGGGTATGTCATATATGGGAGTTGTGGACTCTTGCACCACAGTCCACAGGAACATTTGAGCACTTGTTTGAGCCAGAAAACCCCAGACCACAGAAAATCTACTGAAGGTTAAAGGTTCAGTTTTTTTGGGTGCAATTGAGCTAAGAAAAATAATAATAAATATAACTGCAAACGGCGATAAGGCGGGACCAAGCAGGTATTATCTCCATGCTGTCTGAATGGCAGCCTCTGGTGGACATTTCCCATTCTTTGCGTCCCCAATGAGACACAGGTGTTTGCCATGATACCACTTAACTCATTGGCCAATCACAGTCCAGGTGTGTCCTTATATAATCAGCAACTCACTGCATAGCCCTCACTCAGTTTCCAGCCTTCACTCAGGCCACATGCAGCACCTGCACATCTCAATGTGTCTACCCACTACTCCAGCCATGCGTACTTGACCATGTAAGCCTTTGTTCTGCTTTGACCTGAGTATATCCTTTGTATGCCACATGTTCTATGTTCTGAGTTGTTAGACTTCATTTTACAATATATTGTCTCTAGGGTTTAAATGCCCAGTTCTAATTGATACCTGTTTATTCAGAGTTATATATTTGCTTTGCAATGTAGCTTGCAGCTTATCATTCATCATTTATATTTGATATACTTGCCATTGAATATTGTCATTCAATATGGTCCTTATTGTTTCATATGTTCTAGTGCAGGGGTTCTCAACGTTTTTGGCCGGGGACCCCCGAAAATGCTTTGGCAACGTCTCGGGACCCCCGCCCCGCCCCCTCCCGACCCCCAATATAAATTGACTGCTACAATAACCTTAAACCATTTTGGGCGGGAACCCCTTTTGGTGTTTTAAGCATTGTTATAATTTAGCTATTTAAAAATAGCAGATCTACAAGCTCATAGCGCGGTGCCACCGCGCTATGAGCGCGGTGGGGACCCCCTAAAATAATTTGGCGACCCCCCCCCCCCGAGGGGTCGCGACCCATGGGTTGAGAACCCCTGTTCTAGTGTTTAAATGCCCAGTGCCGACCTGGCTTTGTCTATTCTGTTGGTCAGAGTTACATAGTTGTCTTGCTATGCCTACCATTGTAGCCTACCATGTTATGTCCTTATGTTCTACTGCTATTGTTCATTATGTACTACTACTGCTTGAATGCTAGTTGTTAATGCATTCCACTTCTTTGCTTTGCTTTGCTTTGTAGAAACCATGGCTCATGGATTAATGGAGAAATAAACTGAAATAAAAAATGTTTTTCATTGATGTGTTCATGAGCTATGCGCGTTCAAAGTTTGCATTTTCAATTGAGTGCTATAGCCATGGGCTTCTCATAGTCACCGTTCGGCATGGCCCTCTACCATATTGCCACGTTTTGCGAAAACCGACTGCACGGTTCAGCCAGAACTGCTATTTTTGGCGGAAGAAGGAGGAGAAGAAGAGAAAAAAACCAGACAAAAACAATAAGGGATCAACACCCCTTCGGGACGTGCTTGGTCCCTTAATAATAAATAAATAATTGATGTCAATTAAATATGATATCGACACGTACACGTGTTCTGAGCTTGTTGATCGGTTATTTTCACCGTCAACACCATCATATTCTGCTGAAGTAATTTATCATTTATACAAAACAACGATGATTGAGTCAAGTTATGGACAGCTTCAGAGTTGAATTGTCGAATTTATTGATAACCTTCCTGGACTGTACTGAACGGACAGGAGCAGAGACGGCTTCTGCTTAAGGAGATGTGCAATAGCGATGGCTTGGTGTACCCTGGGAAGAACCGCTCCATCGATGACATCCCTTACACGGAACTGGAACACCTTATAGTGGATGATGTACACGGCATCATCTACTGCTATGTTCCTAAGGTAATGTACATGTACAGTAGCCCTTAATTAACCCAGGGGTTCAACAGGTGGCCCGTGGCCCACTGGTGGTCCATGGATGTATTGCATGTAGTAATGCAGTATTTGATTGGATTTTTTGAGAAACAGTGAACTGAATGACCTGGTGACGTATGATGAAATTCAACAGAAAAGGGGAGTTATAGAATCTCAAGAGGGGGAAGTGCACTGGATTGTCTGGTTGAGTCATTATCATTAGGGCATTATTAGTAGTCATTGACAATGTAGCATTGGTTGAGAAGCAATGGTATGTATACACATGGGATTCATAGCAAACTTGTGTTACAAAAGCACTAATCTTAGCCCATATCCCCACCCAAAACAACAGTGGCCAGGTTGATTCTAAGTCAGGGTGGTGGTCCCTCGTTCACAATCAGTTGAAAACCCCTGAATTAACCCATTCAGGACGGGAACTCCAAATTATATAATGTATCACAAATGCAGGTTATGGCAACTTGCAATGTCATTGTCTCATGTTGATATGGTGATGTAATGGTGATGTAAAACAAACGGTGCCAACACAAACATGAAATGTCATTAACAATAAAGAGACAATATGACGTAATGAGGGACAATATACGTAAATTTTTTCCGTCATTGTCAATGGCGTTTTTAAGACAAACATTGAACTAAAAACAAACATTAAACCTGTAAATAGCGCCCCTCAACAAATTATCGAAACGTTTACTCCTTGTGTCTAGGTGGCGTGCACTAACTGGAAGCGGGTCATGTTGGTGTTGAGTGGGATTGCACTGCAGGACGGTGTCCCCTACAAGGATCCACTGGCTATTAACGGTATTCTGGCCCACGAGCCAAGCATGCATTTCACCTTCAACAAGTTCGGGCAGCGTTACGGCGAGTTCTCACGTCAGTTCATGGAGGTAAGTCTATGACAGGGCTCCCGTAAAATCTGAATCCCCCCCCCACCGCCCCCCCCCCCTTTTTCCCCTCACTGTATATGTTTCTTTTCCCTTTTTACCTCCATTATGATGAATTCCTGTTCTGTTCTTTGTCTGTATAGAAGTGTCTATTTGTACGTCTCTAAATGTTTTGATGAATTGAACATGGTGGACCCTGTTGTAAACAAGTGTAATGCTTAATTGGGTCGTCCACTCACAGTTAACAGCCTTTGTATTGAGTTTGTGCTTGAAATGTACTGTAATTCTGCAAACTGTTAATAAACTTTTCAATCAATCAAGGGGTGGGCAACTTTGACGATGGCGAGGGCCAATATATTTCCACTCACTCCAGAGGGCCACAGTGCATATTACTGTCGTAGCAAAATATTTTTGCTAGGTTTTTGAATTTGCTAGGTTTTTGAATTGAAAACCTGATTATTATAATTTTTTGCTATTTTTGATTTGGAATCCTGAAAAGTAACCTTTTTATTGAATTTCAAATGCATTTAGTTATAGTTATGTTAACTTTATGAACTGTTAACATAACTACATTGGACACAAAAAAACGTTTTAATACTAGTCATTAAGTACTAGTCATGAAGTAATTAAAGCGGGTTTGGAATTGCAACAGCTGAAATTAAATCAATACTATAGCAGTATTCTGATATTAACATGTGGGCCGCATTAAGTGAAGGTGGGGGCCGCATGTGGCCCCCGGGCCGCCAGTTGCCCACCCCTTCTATGACAAAAACCTTTCAGAAAGCTTGACCATTGTATGGCAACACAACGCAGTTCCACATACGGGTAGCTGGTCTAATGAATAAATACATAATTATCAATATGTTGAAATTTTATAAATCATAAATCACTTATTTGAAGGAAGAATATCCTTCCAGAGCTTAATTCCATAACTAAAAAGATCAGTACAGTTGTCACTGAGCTATCAGTCCTTGTTTCAAAAAGAATATGTAAACTGTATAGAATTTCAGGTGCGCTGCATTTTTACAAATCCTATCACCCTCTCAATTGCATTTTCTGTGATGTTTATTTCTCAAAGCTGAAGCTAAAAACGTACACAAAGTTCCTGTTTGTGCGGGATCCCTTTGTGCGCCTCATCTCCGCCTACCGCAACAAGTTTGAGGAACTCAACGAGGGGTTCTACCCCATCGCTCAGGACATGCTGCGGCGCTACGCTAAGAAGACGCCCCCTGCCTCCGCGGCTGATGCGTTCGCCAGGGGGATTCGCCCATCCTTTGCCCACTTCATCCAGTATGTCCTGGACCCCCAGACGGAGATGAACCAAGTCAACGACCACTGGCAGCAGATTTACCGGCTTTGCCACCCCTGCCAGATCCAGTATGACTTTGTGGGCCATATGGAGTCGGTCGAGGAGGACGCTGAGCAGCTTCTGCGTCAGCTGAGGGTAGATGATGTGGTGAAGTTCCCCATATCACATCATAGGGACATCACAACCAGCAACTGGTTGGCTGAGTGGTTCAGCACCGTGCCTCTAGCGGCCCGGAGGGAACTCTACAAGCTGTATGAGACTGATTTCAAGCTCTTTGGTTACGACAGACCAGACTCCATCCTTAATGAATCACAAGCACTCCTGGAGAAATGACGTCGCCTCCATGCAGGCCCGGTTCTTCCTACAGGCCGACTCTGTCCCAACTCTGTCTGCCCAGTGTTCCCCCAGTGCCTCCCCAGTGTTCCCCCAGTACCTCCCCAATGTCTGCCCAGGGCCTCCCTAGTGCCTCCCCAGTGTTCCCCCAGTGCCTCCCCAGTACCTCCCCAATGTCTGCCCAGGGCCTCCCTAGTGCCTCCCCAGTGTCCCCCCAGTGCCTCCACAGTACCTCCCCTATGTCTGCCCAGGGCCTCCCTATAGTGACTCCCCTGTGCCTCCCCAGTACCTCCCCAATGTCTGCCCAGGGCCTCCCTATAGTGACTCCCCTGTGCCTCCCCAGTGTCCCCCCAGTACCTCCCCAATGTCTGCCCAGGGCCTCCCTAGTGCCTCCCCAGTGTCCCCCCAGTGCCTCCACAGTACCTCCCCAATGTCTGCCCAGGGCCTCCCTAGTGACTCCCCCCCCCCCACCCCAAGCCCCACCCGCTGCTGTTCCGGCTGTGCTCCCTTTTTTTTTTTCCTACGCGCACGCAGCCCTTCCAACCTGAAGAGTGGCGTGAGGGTAGTGCTTTTTGATCGGTGTACAGACCTACAACCCGCCCTGCCCCCCACCCAAGAACATTCTGTGCCCACACGATACAATGCAACTGTAATGTAATGTGATGTGATGTTTACACCCCTCCCCCCCTCCCTCTCTGTCAAGACCCCCACCCCAACTCTGCCCCCCCCCCCCCCCTATCCTTCTTTCTTCTTCTTTTCTTAATTTTTCTGATGCAAGTAAGCTAAGGGCAGCGCCGAAATATGGCTGCAGCTGTGTAGCTCAATTTGCTGTCACCTTCCCCTGTAACTGCAATGAGTGTCTGCACAATCATGAATTTCACCCACCTTACTTGTAATGTGATGTGACAAATAAACCTGATTCTGATTCTGATTCTGATTCCAGTGCCTCCCCAGTGCCTCCACAGTGTCCCCACAGTGCCTCCCCAGTACCTCCCCAATGTCTGCCCAGGGCCTCCCTAGTGACTCCCCAGTGCCTCCCCAGTGTCCCCCCAGTACCTCCCCAATGTCTGCCCAGGGCCTCCCTAGTGCCTCCCCAGTGTCCCCCCCAGTGCCTCCCCAATTTTTGGGACAGAGTAAAAAAATCCTGCTTAGTGCGCCAGATTGCTCAGGACCGGCCCTGCCTCCATGCTCAGATGAAGTGTGACAAACTGCTTTGTATGTGATTTGAACAAGAGGAAAAAAAAGATGGCACATTGGTAAGGTCTTATTTGCACATGAAGTCCAAATGTTACACCTGAGTGCCTCCCAGTGTTCCCCCAGTACCTCCCCAATGTCTGCCCAGGGCCTCCCTAGTGCCTCCCCAGTGTTCCCCCAGTGCCTCCCCAGTACCTCCCCAATGTCTGCCCAGGGCCTCCCTAGTGCCTCCCCAGTGTCCCCCCAGTGCCTCCACAGTACCTCCCCAATGTCTGCCCAGGGCCTCCCTATAGTGACTCCCCTGTGCCTCCCCAGTACCTCCCCAATGTCTGCCCAGGGCCTCCCTATAGTGACTCCCCTGTGCCTCCCCAGTGTCCCCCCAGTGCCTCCCCAGTACCTCCCCAATGTCTGCCCAGGGCCTCCACAGTACCTCCCCAATGTCTGCCCAGGGCCTCCCTAGTGACTCCCTAGTGTCCCCCCCAGTGCCTCCCCAGTGCCTCCACAGTGTCCCCACAGTGCCTCCCCAGTACCTCCCCAATGTCTGCCCAGGGCCTCCCTAGTGACTCCCCAGTGCCTCCCCAGTGTCCCCCCAGTGCCTCCCCAGTACCTCCCCAATGTCTGCCCAGGGCCTCCCTAGTGCCTCCCCAGTGTCCCCCCCAGTGCCTCCCCAATTTTTGGGTAAAAAAAAATCCTGCTTAGTGCGCCAGATTGCTCAGGACCGGCCCTGCCTCCATGCTCAGATGAAGTGTGACAAACTGCTTTGTATGTGATTTGAACAAGAAGAAAAAAAAGATGGCACATTGGTAAGGTCTTATTTGCACATGAAGTCCAAATGTTACACCTGAAAATGTCAAGTGCGATGAAATAAATACAAGCTCATATTTTGTCATTTACGGATTATTGTTAATTTTAAACCAACTCTGATAGTGACATCTGTCAAAATAATTTTCAGAACAGTTTAGATTTTCTGCATTTTTTCACATCTGTCAACAAGATTGTTAGTGGCTCAGTATCCTTGGATAACGGATATGACAAAACGCATATATGACCATTTCAGACTTGCAGTGTTCAAAGACCTTTACAGAGAGTGACTTCACCCCTTGACGTAGGCTTTGCAGTTGTGTGCTGTAGTCTCTAGTCTAATCTAATCTAGTATTCAAAAGGAAACTCTACCTTGAGTATCTGCATTTCCTAACTTTGATGTCACACAGAACCATACCTGTAATTTGTGATGTCACAGGTTATTTCTTAAGGGGAAAGCCCGAAGGGACTTCTTGACTTATTGTATTTGTCTGTTTTTTTTCTTCTCCTTCCACCAAAATAGCAGTTCTGGCTTAACTGTGCAGTCGTGTTTTTGCGAAACCTGGCAATAGGACATCTACCATGTCCGTCTTCACTAACTAACTATCAAAGCCAAAAACAGGCTTTGATAGTTAAAAAGGAAACAAAAAGAAACTTTGAACAGGCATACGTGTACGTTCAGTTCACGTACACCCAAAATATGAAAGGGTTGAACGCGTTCAGGGACAACACTGGATATTGTTCCCAAAATGTGATTACTTCTTCCATCACTGAATACACACTTACAGCCACAACAGAACAAATCCAACTTATTCCTTATACTCTCAAGTCAAATGATTGACTGCAACATGAGATATACTTGTCTTGTTCGATTTGATTTTATGTGGTATATTTACAGTTCTTCCTTAAGCTAAAAACAGAGTATTAAAAAACAGCTAGGCTGAACTCTTTTCACAGTTACAATGAAAATGGGGTGGGGTGGGGTTGCTTAATTGGCCCCTCTCAAAGGTAAAGCTCCTTCAGACTGAGTGGATTATACTGATTTTACATCAGGGGGATTCGCCCATCCTTTGCCCACTTCATCCAGTATGTCCTGGACCCCCAGACGGAGATGAACGAACACTGGCGGCAGATTTACCGGCTTTGCCACCCCTGCCAGATCCAGTATGACTTTGTGGGCCATATGGAGTCGGTCGAGGAGGACGCTGAGCAGCTTCTGCGTCAGCTGAGGGTAGATGATGTGGTGAAGTTCCCCATATCACATCAGGGGAAAAAAAGGGACATCACAACCAGCAACTGGTTGGCTGAGTGGTTCAGCACCGTGCCTCTAGCGGCCCGGAGGGAACTCTACAAGCTGTATGAGACTGATTTCAAGCTCTTTGGTTACGACAGACCAGACTCCATCCTTAATGAAGCACTCCTGGAGAAATGACGTCGCCTCCATGCAGGCCCGGTTCTTCCTACAGGCCGACTCTGTCCCAACTCTGTCTGCCCAGTGTTCCCCCAGTGCCTCCCCAGTGTTCCCCCAGTACCTCCCCAATGTCTGCCCAGGGCCTCCTTAGTGCCTCCCCAGTGTTCCCCCAGTGCCTCCCCAGTACCTCCCCAATGTCTGCCCAGGGCCTCCCTAGTGCCTCCCCAGTGTCCCCCCAGTGCCTCCACAGTACCTCCCCAATGTCTGCCCAGGGCCTCCCTATAGTGACTCCCCTGTGCCTCCCCAGTGTCCCCCCCAGTGCCTCCCCAGTACCTCCCCAATGTCTGCCCAGGGCCTCCCTATAGTGCCTCCCCAGTGTCCCCCCAGTACCTCCCCAATGTCTGCCCAGGGCCTCCCTAGTGCCTCCCCAGTGTCCCCCCAGTGCCTCCACAGTACCTCCCCAATGTCTGCCCATGCAGGGCCTCCCTAGTGTCCCCACAGTGCCTCCACAGTGCCTCCACAGTGTCCCCACAGTGCCTCCCCAGTACCTCCCCAATGTCTGCCCAGGGCCTCCCTAGTGCCTCCCCAGTGTCCCCCCAGTGCCTCCCCAGTACCTCCCCAATGTCTGCCCAGGGCCTCCCTAGTGCCTCCCCAGTGTCCCCCCAGTGCCTCCCCAATTTTTGGGACAGAGTAAAAAAAATCCTGCTTAGTGCGCCAGATTGCTTAGGACCGGCCCTGCCTCCATGCTCAGATGAAGTGTGACAAACTGCTTTGTATGTGATTTGAACAAGAAGAAAAAAAAGATGGCACATTGGTAAGGTCTTATTTGCACATGAAGTCCAAATGTTACACCTGAAAATGTCAAGTGCGATGAAATAAATACAAGCTCATATTTTGTCATTTACGGATTATTGTTAACTTTAAACCAACTCTGATAGTGACATCTGTCAAAATAATTTTCAGAACAGTTTAGATTTTCTGCATTTTTTCACATCTGTCAACAAGATTGTTAGTGGCTCAGTATCCTTGGATAACGGATATGACAAAACGCATATATGAACATTTCAGACTTGCAGTGTTCAAAGACCTTTACAGAGAGTGACTTCACCCCTTGACGTAGGCTTTGCAGTTGTGTGCTGTAGTCTCTAGTCTAATCTAATCTAGTATTCAAAAGGAAACTCTACCTTGAGTATCTGCATTTCCTAACTTTGATGTCACACAGAACCATACCTGTAATTTGTGATGTCACAGGTTATTTCTTAAGGGGAAAGCCCGAAGGGACTTCTTGATTTATTGTATTTGTCTGTTTTTTTTCTTCCTCTTCTCCTTCCACCAAAATAGCAGTTCTGGCTTAACTGTGCAGTCGTGTTTTTGCGAAACCTGGCAATAGGACATCTACCATGTCCGTCTTCACTAACTGTAACTATCAAAGCCAAAAACAGGCTTTGATAGTTAAAAAGGAAACAAAAATAAACTTTGAACAGGTGTACGTTCAGTACGTACACCCAAAATATGAAAGGGTTGAACGCGTTCAGGGACAACACTGGATATTGTTCCCAAAATGTGATTACTTCTTCCATCACTGAATACACACTTACAGCCACAACAGAACAAATCCAACTTATTCCTTATACTCTCAAGTCAAATGATTGACTGCAACATGAGATATACTTGTCTTGTTCGATTTGATTTTATGTGGTATATTTACAGTTCTTCCTTAAGCTAAAAACAGAGTATTAAAAAACAGCTAGGCTGAACTCTTTTCACAGTTACAATGAAAATGGGGTGGGGTGGGGTTGCTTAATAATGAGACTGTTGTGTAATTAAGACTCCTGTGCTTTATTAATCACGCATATGAACAACAACACAGGAGGATATCGGTGCACCAATCCTTGCTGGGTCTGCTGCTTGCTATGTGTTTAAATCAAAGTCTTTGATAACACTATAGATTTCTATGTCGGGGCTGATAAGAACAATGATCCCCGATGTGTGTATGGCCATTTGAAGTGATAAACACTGCCATAACACTGCAGCGATGGTCCACCGTCATACAGAACCTGTGCAACCTTGTGTTCGGGACGTAGGGGTCTATCACCACTTCCTAGTAAAACCAGGTCCAGTACCATGTGTGGGTCCAAAGCCCTAACCACACCAAAGGGTCAAGACGGCTTTAGTGTTGTCCCTGTGGTGTGATATGTCTTGTTGCACGTTGACCCACGTTGACCCTATATTCAGCGCATGGAATTCAATGGCCCAAACCCCACCAAAGGGTCGAGGCGATTTTAGCGTTAACTCCTTGCAACCGTTTGGACCCAAGGAGTTGCATGGTGACCCTTTGGTGTGGTTAGGGCTTAAGAACACAGACCAAGTTTTGGGGCCAGCTGGGCCTTTTGGGAACTGGAGTTATGGAAGTCTAAAGCCCAGCTCCGGAACACAGAGGAGGCGGACAAAATACAGTAGAATAGAATAGAAATACTTTATTAATCCAGAGGGGAAATTAAGAACCACAGTCGCAAAGATAGACCCCCTTAGATAGAACTTTATGTAGACTTAGATAGCATTTTATACAGATTTATAGCATGTTACGTGGACAGCACTAGAATTGCATTTTATGTAGTTATAGCACTTTATAGTATGTATAGTATAGTATGTATAGTTTATATGTATAGTTTCATTATACAGATATTCCACTGTTACATTCTTAGCTTACAGTACACATGTTTCATGATAACTACTTTTAATGTATGTGATGTATTGCCATGCTCTTTGTTCTTGCTTATTGTAAATCACTCTGGATTAAGAGCGTCTGCTAAATACCTAAATTGTAAATTGTCTAAATTGCAAAGCAAATCACATCTAAGGCAATAAATATATAAAATAGGCAATTGATGAGATTGTTTTGTAATTAAAATGATACATTATGTACATGAACACACACAGGAGGATATCGCTGCACCAAGTCTCTATATAGCTCAGCCCAACACTTTTTGTTAAGTTTATTTGAAAAGCCAAAAGGAAGAAAATAAAAAAATAAAAAAACTAGGACAAAAAATAGGATAACTACAACAAACTCCTAAGACTAATTGTCTCCACCAGGCCGAAGGCATGGGGAGAGAGTATGTTTTGCACTCCGTCCGTCCGTCCGTCCGTGTGTCCGTCCGTCCGTCCGTCCGTGTGTCCGTCTGTGAACAGCTAATCTCCGGCACTGTTAACCCGGTCGATGCCACATTTTGCACACACACTCCCTGGATGCCAACGATGAACCTCTGCCCCAAAATTTCCAGAACGGCCTGTTATAGCGCCACCAGGAGGCCGCTTTGTGCAAAACAAGTTTTTGGACAGTACACCTACAGATTTTGTCCAAACATCACGCAAATTGGTACACAGTCTCTCTAGAGCCATTCAACGAAACATGTCTTTCAGATTTCTCAGACTCCATCCTGATTGGCTAAGATTGGCTTCCAAAGTTCGCAGGAGTGCTCAGTTTCAAACAAAATGCTGCAAATCATGAACACATTGTGTGATTTCCGTGAAATTGCGCACGCACATTCCCACTAGGCCGAGGAAGTAATGCCACGTGAACATTTTCAACTCAGCCTCATGGTGGCGCTATAACTGGCCGAAAAGTGTTTTTACCTCCAACTGCACGGATTTGTGGATAACTTTGTATGCCAACTCCCTAGAGGCCAAGGAAAAACCTTTGCCTGGAATCTTTCACATATGCTCTTTATAGCGCCACCAGGAGGCCGACATATGTAATCCACCTTCATTGCCTACGATTGGCTTCTAAACTTCAGAAGTAGCCCGCTTTGTACCCGTTTTGTACAAATCACCACAACTACTCCTCCGATTTCGGTGAAACTGTGCATGCATATTCCCACTAGGCTGAGGAAGAAATGCCACTTGACAGTTTTCAAATCAGCCTCATGGTGGTGCTACAACAGGCCAAGCTGTGTCTCACTCACACACACACACACACACACACACACACACACACACACACACACACACACACACACACACACACACACACACACACACACACACACACACAAACATGATTATATTACTCCTAAACATTTTGCCAAACATCACACACACTCCTATCCTCCTGGTGGAGACCTGTGCCCAGAAGGGCACTTTTTCTAGTTTCCATTGAGTTTCTCTCACAAGGAGCACTTTACAATACAAAATCAATGACAGTGACTTAATAAAAACCGACTCAGACATAACCATAGAGTTCACTATTACTCAGACATAACCATATATAGAGCTCCCACTGCAGCTACAGTACACCCAAATATGGGCGTGTGCAGGGCACCGCACTGTACAGGGTTTGAGGCCTTTCGTTGGCCGTTGATTGTGATACATTTAGGTATAAAAAGATGATAACAAATGTAAAAACCCAGAAAATGCTGCGCGCACGCGCGCTATGCGGGCCCCCAAACAAATACCGGCCCAGAGGCCCTCGTGGGGGTTAACCCATTTTGGGCGGGAACCCCTTTTGGTGTTTTAAACATTGTTATAATTTAGCTATTGAAAAATAGCAGATCTACAAGCTCATAGCGCGCCACCGAGTGGCGCGCTACAAGCTATTTTTTAAAAATCGTGAAAATATTTATTTCAGAAAACTGGAAGATTTAGAAGATTTTTTTTTAAATTTCGAGGTCAGGCCTAAATTGGTTAATCCGTCCTTGGCGTGTGTCATGCTGATTTAGCCTGGCATGGCCAGACTATAATGTCACTGCCTAGATATTAGTCTGGGATCTCTGTGTGGAACCTGCATTTCCAAGAGGCTGATTCAATGTGCCCCAACCACTTTAATCCACAACGTGGCGCCAGTGCCAAAGAAATCTGCGCTATATGAGCTTACAAGACGAGTCACTTCCGCCTGCCTCGGATGTGATAGCCGTCCATATTTGAGCCAGATTCTCATTACATGATACATCACCGCGGATTGCTTTCACTTTCTTGGCGTGATCAAAGTTTAGACTTTTATAAGGTCTCAAAGATGGCAAATTGTCTCATTTTAGCTGGGGTCGCACTTGGAAAGATTCAGCTTTTGTTGACTAGTTTTTGAATTTTGGCGTGGTGTTAGGTATGGGTATAATGATTTCAAAAAGCGTATTGGGAGCGCCCCCTAGTGGTCTGTTTACACAGACTCAAATATTAGACACTTATAGGTATGTATAGGTATACTTATAATTGATAAAAGACATTTTACAATGGATTCTGTTACTATATTGGGTGTGCTATTACATACTAAAATCTTAGGAAAAACGAACAACCAGAAAGGCATCGTTTTCAAGATGGCGTCCACGGTGGCTAAAATGAGCTAGAATCTCAATTTAATATGTAAAAAATCATAACAATTATGCACTTGGTAACTACTTTTTGAATTTTGGCATGGTGTTAGGTATGGGCATAAGGTTTTCAAAAACCCTCGCAAACTAATTTGGCTCGCCCCCTAGTGGTCGGTTTGCAATGAAACCACTATAGATATGTCAGTATATGGTTGAAACCCCAAATAATTGATAGAAGAGATTTTTCAATGGACTATGTTACCACTTTAATTGCCCGGAACTATTTAATCCATTACATTCATGCGCCCAGTCGATTTATAAACACGGACGCCTTTTCCGGACGGACCGGCCGGAAGTTCATGATGTTGTGTAGCAGCTAACAATAGCCACAGCACTTTAGAATCGATCGACAACAACGGGAGACAAGAATAAATCTATCGAGACTAGCGACTGGACCGCGGAGCGCCGTCTAACACAGGATCTTTTTTCAGAAAAAGACGGGATGATTTAGATCGCGATTTATGAACGTTTTAAGATTTTCGTTTTCATCAGCTAAACAGAGGAGGGAGTTTTTTGATGACGTCTCAGTCTTGCGCGTCACTGAGGAGAGCCCAACAGGCGCGCCTGGGCTATACAGCCAGGCGATCTGTTCTCGTATCAAAAAACTTCGTCTTTAGGACAATACTTCGTCCTGAGCGTCGGGCGTTACTAATAGAAAGGACAAAGAACTTCGTACTGGGCGATTAATCTGTTACTAGTGGGTGTGCTAAATAACATACTAAATTCTTACGAAAAACAAACATCTAGAAAGGCATCGTTTTCAAGATGGCGTACACGATGGTGCTGCCGGGAGCTTAAAATGCCTATGGTTTCATTGCAAACCGATCACTAGGGGGCGAGCAAAATTCATTTGGAATGGTTTTTGAAAACCTTATGACCATACCTAACAGCATGCCAAAATTCAAAAAGCAGTTACCAAGTGCATAATTGTTATGTTTATGTTTTTTACGTGACGCTGCCGGGAGCTAAAATGCATATAAAATGTATAAACTGTGATTAATGTAAATCAATTATGCATTTGTTAACTGCTCTTTGAATTTTGGCATGCTGTTAGGTATGGTCATAAGGTTTTCAAAAAACATCGCAAACTAATTTGGCTCGCCCCCTAGTGGTCGGTTTGCAACTTTGGAATACAAATTTAAGCTCCCTGCAGCCATCGTGGACGCCATCTTGAAAATGATGCCTTTCAAGTTGTTTGTTTTCCGTAAAAATGTAGTATGTTATTTGGCACACCCAATGGTAACAGAATCCATTGAAAAATCTCTTCTATCAATTATTTGGGGTTCCAACCATATACTGACATATCTAATAGTGGTTTCATTGTAAACCGACCACTAGGGGGCGAGCCAAATTAGTTTGCAATGTTTTTTGAAAACCATATGCCCATACCTAACACCATGCCAAAATTCAAAAAGTAGTTATGAAGTGCATAATTGTTATGATTTTTTACATTATAGGCATTTTAGCTCATTTGAGCCACCGTGGACGCCATCTTGAAAACGATGCCTTTCTGGTTGTTCGTTTTCCCTACAATTTCAGTATGTTATTTAGCACACCCAATAGTATCAATTATTTGGGTTTACAACCATAGCTATATAACCATATCTAATATTTGAGTCTGTGCAAACAGCCCACTAGGGGGCGTGCCCAACGTGTTTGCACAGCTTTTTGAAAACCTTATACACATACCTAACACAACGCCAAAATTCAAAAGTCACCAAAAGCCAAATTGTGGTGATTTTTTACGAGTCCGCCCCCAGCTACTAAGGACTATTAAGCGTGCGCACGGCCGTGAGCGCGTCGGATCTGTGTGGAGGCTGTCTAACACAGTCAAAACAGATAATTAAGTACATGATGAAGGCCATGTCAGGATTTAAAGGAATGCAGTGTCACAATAGTAGTTTGATTGAGGTGCCCAACCTTGATCAGAGCTGAGGAGGTCGTCTGAGGATCAAGGGTTTCCATGAATTATGCTTGTGTTATTATGATTTAGTTGTAATTGTAATTTGACACTTTGAAACACTTTCTCTCAACTGACAAAAAATTATAACTATTTACTTTATCTATTTACAATGATGTCATGCCATGTTCTTTTCCACTGTGGTCATACAGTTGACTTGACTCACACATACCATGACAAATGTGGTACCGATATCGCATACAATACCACAAATCTCCTGCAACATATTAATGAGCATGTCATCCTGACACTATATATTTAAAATTGTGAATATTAAAATATATATACGGACATACATTCACTGGAGTTCACTGTGTTGTTGTGGAGCATTTACTATAATTGCTGTAACTTGGTATCTGCAATGTGATGCTGTTGCTGCAGGGTGAACTATGGGTAGCATTATAGTATAATTGATGCCTTACAGCCCCCCCCCCCCCCCCCCCACCCCCCAAATCACCACCAGCCCCCACTGGAGGGAACATAGGGTCTGTTTTGGAATGAGGGAACATTGGGCTGAGGGAACATAGGGCTGAGGGAACATACGGTAGGGCTGAGGGAACATAGGGCTGAGGGAACTTGGGTACGGTCCCGCCACAGTCGCCAGACTCCCCTTCTGATCAACTATATTCCAAACTATTTCCAAACTAATTATTTGATCCAGAACTGAGTGCGCTCCTCCCAGACCCTCGCCTCACCAATGAAAACTTCGGCTCCAGACTGCAGCAGGTATGGTTCTTTGGTCCAAACTACAAATAAACATAGCCACTGCATCTACAGTACATTGTAAACGAAAATAGGCAAAGCTGTTTTTCGTTTATTATGAATACACATTAAGCCCTGAACCTTGGGTGCATTTAATGAAAAATAAGTATGTTATTCATAATTATAAAGTGGGTTAGCCTACAAGGTCTTGTTGGTACCTACATTCAATTATTGCCCGGTCGTGGTCGGCATAATACAATAATCACCCTAGGTCTATACCGTCAGTGCGTTATAGGCTTTTCTTAAAACTGTTTAGGTGCCACCGACGAGATCACGAGATGAATCTAACCATGTACTGGTTGCCACCAACGAGAAACCGATATTTTTTTGGGAATTCTTTTTTTTTAATATTCTTTTTTTTATTTTTTTATTAATCCATATTTTGAAAATTCCTCTAATCTGGTGTGCAGGTGATGACATGCACATGACATGGACATGACATGCACAATAGAATTACATTTTATTTCTTTTATTTATACAAACCCGTCTTGATCACATGACTATGGAGAGCATGTGTACCGATTTGCGTGAAATTTGGATCAAATCTGAAGGAGTAATATTAGAAAATGTGTTTTACATATGTCGGCCTCCTGGTGGCGCTATAAAGAGCAGATGTGAAAAATTCCAGGCAAAGGTTTTTTCCTTGGCCTGTAGGGAGTTGGCATACAAAGTTATCCACAGATCCGTGCAGTTAGAGGTAAAAACACTTTTCGGCCAGTTATAGCACCACCATGAGACTGAGTTGAAAATGTTCATGTGGCATTTCTTCCTCGGCCTAGTGGGAATGTGCTTGCACAATTTCACGGAAATCACACGATGTGTTCATGATTTGCAGCATTTTGTTTGAAACTGAGCACTCCTTCGAACTTTGGAAGCCAATCTTAGCCAGTCAGGATGGAGTCTGAGAAATCTGAAAGGCCCGTTTAGTTGAATGGCTCTAGAGAGACTGTGTACCAATTTGCGTGATGTTTGGACAAAATATGTAGGTGTACTGTCCAGAAACTTGTTTTGCACAAAGCAGCCTCCTGGTGGCGCTATAACAGGCCGTTCTGGAAATTTTGGAACAGAGGTTCATCGTTGGCATCCAGGGAGTGTGTGTGCAAAATTTGGCATCACCCGGGTTAACGGTGCCGGAGATTAGCTGTTCACAGACGGACGGACGGACGGACACACACACGCACACGGACACACGGACGGACGGAGTGCAAAACATACTCTCTCCCCATGCCTTCGGCCTGGTGGAGACAACCAGGTAGCTGTTCAACATTAATTGACATACCAAAAGGAATATGATCAGTTGTTGCTGTTCCATACATAATATCCATACATGATAGTGAAGCATGTGCATCGGCAGTGCTAATGCAGTGGTCCAGCCATGATGTGCTATGCCAGGCCTAACCAGAGTTAGGGAGGTTAGAAAAATATATCTTTCGGGTGCATGGGACCCCTTCATACCAGACAACAACATACATGAGCAAAGGGTCATTTAGGTGCAGAGGTGAGTGGGTGCGTGTCAAGCTGTCAATGTTATTTTGCATGACTGTGTTGGTGTTTTTTTTATAATTTTTATCCCACGATTTTGTAACCCATTTTTCACCCCTGTGTCAATTATCTAATGTGATCCTGGGCTCTACACACCCTCCGCCAACCTAGTCCCCATATATGGGGGACATGGTGAGAGCAACAGACTTCAACTCATGCTTCCTTCATGCCTGAGTGTCCAAGTTGCTCCTTTACACCTGACAGGGGGGAGTTTCCCTGGTTGGGCGTAGCGCGTGGAAGGAACACGTTATTCCAACCAGTTCCTTTCCCCTCCATCAGGCGCCCCGGCTGGCCAGGGGGAGGCAGTTTAGAGACCAGGATTACTGCATGTTTTTTGTGAGGGTACCTACCCTATAGGGACACGGGGAGAACATGCAAACTCCACACAGAAAGGCCCTTTCACCAACCCCGCCTCGGGTATGGGCACTGATGGAGGAGGAAACACGGTGCCAGCACCCACAGCGCGCATGACTGTGTTGTTGAACATTTTTGTGGTGATGTGGGCGGGGAGACAAATCTACCTTGTATGCTGGCATGATGTCACTGAGCATCATGAATGTACCCAAGGACTGCACCCACCTGAGACATCAGCAACATCATGAACATAATTGTGTTTAGTTAGAAACAATTTGTACTAGTTTGACACAGACCGCAATAGACTGTACTTCTGTATGTACATGAATGCTCCCACAGTCACAGCATTTGTTATTTACACAGGAATTGCAGCATCATCAATTACAAAGGTGAGCTATAGTGCTATTTAAACTATTCAGTACTGCTGGAAAAAAGCTATGATAGTACTTACATGAAGACAATGATTTATTGTAATACCAGTTTTCTGAAATTAGGCATTATATATGAAAATATGCCCACATTTGCATATCTTTCCAGAATCAAAATCGGAAAATTGGATAAAGCCACAGTAATTTCATTTTATTTACATGTTAGAGTCAAAGGTTTTAAATAAGGGAATATTTGATATTGATGGATATTTTATAGACAGTTGACACACTGACTGTGCACAGGACAAACTGTAAGTTGAGACATGCAATACTGTGGTGACACACAGAGTAAACTGCTTAGAGTTATTTACAATTAGGCTGTAAAGACAAAGCCTTTTGTTGAATGCTGCTAAACACCCCAGGGGGGTCGGGGGTGCTGTTCCTAATAATAGGGAAAGCTCCTATCTCGAACTGCAAACTAACAGCTGTGTGTGTTTCAGAGGGCTCCTGCTCTCTGCTCCAGAATCGACATGAGTCTACAATTAGTAAGGGCATTTTATCAGGTATTTGACCAATCTGGGAACTAAATCGTTACCAAGAAATTTCTTCATGTGTTTCTAAAGGTGTTACTAAAAGTTTGAAATTCAACTCCTGTGGGAAAGTGAGTTATTAGCATAATATGTGACCATACCCTTAACATCCTATATAAGGCAAAAAAGTCCAAATTTCATCATTCTTTAAGTAGCATGTGACATATGAAACTAGGGGGTTTTCATGATTCTGAATCCATTCCAAGCATTAGTTTTGCACAAAAAACACTCCTTGAGCTAAATTAGGCCATATCCACCTGACCAAATGTGCTGACCTCATCACGTTTGTGAGGCCGTTTTCCTCCCAAGGAGTGTTTTTTGTGCAAAACTAAAGGTTATTACACACTGGCGAATTAGCGACGCGATTTATTCGTGCGAATAATTCGCCTTTTTTTAAAACCAATTGAAGTCAATGCAAGCTTCCACATCAGTGGCGAATGTGCGAATGTGCGAAAATGCGACCGTTTTCGCTCTTTATTTGTTCGCTCCGGTGTCGAATTTTGCAGACATTCGCAGGCGAACTGCAACACCTCTGACCAATCAGAATGCAGCCCAAACTGCGTTGCTGTGTATAAACAGCGGCGTACCGTACAATAGCTGTCAACAGAGCAGCAGCCGGTCCGGCTACGCAGGTCGGGATAGCACAGCAGCACACACTGTGTACCCCTCCTAGGCTCCTACAACTCTGTTGGGTGTGTGTGTGCGTGCGTGCGTGCGTGCGTGCGTGCGTGCGTGCGTGTGTGTGTGTGTGGACATGGCACATGGGTGTGCTAACAGCAGCGAGCAACGGGCTCCGCCAAACTTTGGTCTGTATGTAGGGTGGTCTCAGGTAAAGTGGGCCATCAGGTAAAATGAGCCAGCTATAAGGTTTCTGCCTCCTAGACCTTTGAGTTTTAACAGCCAATGCTGCACATGTGTCTTGACACAGCTGTACTTGACAAAACAATTGATTTGATTGGTCTATTTTTTATGGCGGGACCATGGCAGCCATTTTCCAAAATGGCCTCCACCTGCTGTTATTTTACAAATTCAGGTTCTAGACCACCTAGGCTTTCATTCTGGTACAGTGCAGCAGATAACCAAAACAATCGTTCAGTTTGTGATAAAAGCATGACATTTGGTACACATATAGCCAAAGGCATCCCAAAAATAATTGGATGTGGATTGTGGAGGCATCATGGATTTTCAACATGGCACCCATGGCAGCCATTTTTCTTATGAATGATGGATATAATATGTTATTTCAGACTCATTTACCATATAGTATTTGGTAAGTGTCTTTTGCACAATTGAAAATTGTCATTGAATATTCAAGATGGCTGCCATTTTTCAAGATGGCAGCCATCACTTGTATGATTGTCTGATATGGGTGATCTCGGTGTCAAATCAGTAATTTTTGAACTTTGGAATTGGCCAGAAGCTTCCTTCTACCTCACAACTGAATATCAACAGGGCATGTGTATAAGCTCAGAAGCCCATACAGCCCACGCAGTCTTTTTCCCGTGGCCAACATGCTTGACACAGTGTCACAACCCGTCAATGCATGGAACACTGGTAGTTTGTGTGCTTTCTCCTGCCATAGCCCTGCTGCAATTTAATGGGCTGCTAAGTATCGGAAATTGCTTATGGTGCTGACTATATGTTCATGACTATGGCGCTATCTCTACGGTAATGACTATGTTGCTGACTCTATGGTATACTGACTATGGTGCTGACTCTGGTGACTCTATGGTATACTGACTATGGTGCTGACTCTGGTGACTCTATGGTATACTGACTATGGTGCTGACTCATATGGTACTGACTCTGGTGCTGATGTGGTACTGACTCTATGGTAAGGAGTCAAGGACTATAGTGCTGACTCTATGGTACTGACTATGGTGCCGACTATGGTACTGACTCTATGGTATAAGTGGTGCATGTATATTGCGCCTTTATCCAAGACGTTTTACAGAGATTGTGCTACATTCACCTATTCACACACACATTCATACACCAATGCCGGAGGAATCCATGCAAGAACCTGCTCACCGGGAGCAATTTGCGGTTCGGTGTCTTGCTCAAGGACACTTCGACATTGACTTTTAGGGGAGCCGGTGATCGAACTCGGGACCTTCCACTTTCCAAATGGACACTCTACCTCCTGAGCCATCTGCTGCCCCTATGGTGCTGATATATGGGTCGTCACACTGTATCAAGCTTTGATGGCCATGTGGGAAAAAGACTGTGGGCTGTGTTTCCTGAGATTATACATGTCCTGTTGGAACTGTCGTCAGGCTCAAATGACATAGCACATAATGGCTGTTCACTGCTCCTAGTTGTTATGTAGAGGACGAATCTCACCTATGTGCATACTATATATCACAGCACTCTATCTTTAATGAGTCTTATGAGATAGAAGGAAGCTTCTTAGAAATTCTAAAGTTCCTAATTCAAATTTTGCATCAACAAAAATGTATAATTCGACACAGAGATCATCCATAACTAACCAGTCAGAAAAGATGGTGGCCATTTAGAATTTTCAATGAGAATGTTCAATTATCCCAAAAACACATTACCAAGTACGTATGGTAAATAAATTAAACAAATTGTGTCTGCAATATCATATTACATCCATAACTCATTCAAAAACGGTTATTGCTGGTTGCCATGGGTGCCATGTTGAAAATTCATGATGCCTCCACATCCAAATCTTTTGGGAATGCCTTTGGCTACAAGTGTACCAAATGTCATGCTTTTATCACAAACTGAACAATTCCTTTATATATATTGGAGCTAAGCAGCTGGACTGGTACTATTTAGATTTGTCCTGTGACCATTGGAGCCATTTTTTAAAATGGCCGCCACCTGTTATTTTACAATAACTCAAGTTGTAGACCAACTAGGATCTTGATTCTGGTGACTAATCATACATTTTCAATGATGAGGAATTCAGTGGTATTATTTAGATTTGTCCTGTGACCATGGCAGCCATTTTTCAAAATGGCCGCCATCTGCTGTTATTTCACCAATAACTCAAGTTTTAGACCAACTAGGATCTTGATTCTGGTGACTAATCCTAAATTTCTGAATACAGTGGTACTATTTAGATTTGTACTGTGACGATGGCAGCCATTTTTCAAAATGGCCGCAGGACATTTCAGGAGGTGGGCTTTTTTTTTATGTTTTATCCCACCATTTTGTAACACTTCGTCTGCCAACCTGGGGGGCAGCGGACTGACCTCATGCTTCCTTCTATGCATGAGGAGTCCAAGCTGCTTCTTTTCACCTGACAGGGGAGAGTTTCCCCGGCCGGACGTAGCGCGTGGAAGGAACACGTTATTCCGACCAGTTCCTTTCCCCTCCATCAGGCGCTCTGGCTAGCCATGGGGAGGTACAGTAGTTTAGAGACCAGGATTACGGCATGTTTTTGTGAGGGTACCTACCCTAGGCCTACGGGGAGAACATGTGAGGGTACCTACCCTAGGGGACACGGGGAGAACATGTGAGGGTACCTACCCTAGGGGACACGGGGAGAGCATATGAGGGTACCTACCCTAGGGGACACGGGGAGAACATGTGAGGGTACCTACCCTAGGGGACACGGGGAGAACATGTGAGGGTACCTACCCTAGGGGACACGGGGAGAGCATATGAGGGTACCTACCCTAGGGGACACGGGGAGAACATGTGAGGGTACCTACCCTAGGGGACACGGGGAGAACATGTGAGGGTACCTACCCTAGGGGACACGGGGAGAGCATATGAGGGTACCTACCCTAGGGGACACGGGGAGAACATGTGAGGGTACCTACCCTAGGGGACACGGGGAGAACATGTGAGGGTACCTACCCTAGGGGACACGGGGAGTACATGTGAGGGTACCTACCCTATGGGACACGGGGAGAACATGTGAGGGTATCTACCATAGGGGACACGGGGAGAACATGTTAGGGTACCTACCCTAGGGGACACGGGGAGAACATGTGAGGGTACCTACCCTAGGGGACACGGGGAGAACATGTGAGGGTACCTACCCTAGGGGACACGGGGAGAACATGTGAGGGTACCTACCCTAGGGGACACGGGGAGAACATGTGAGGGTACCTACCCTAGGGGACACGGGGAGAGCATATGAGGGTACCTACCCTAGGGGACACGGGGAGAACATGTGAGGGTACCTACCCTAGGGGACACGGGGAGAACATGTGAGGGTACCTACCCTAGGGGACACGGGGAGAGCATATGAGGGTACCTACCCTAGGGGAAACCGAAACTAGGGTTTTTTGACCCCAGGGGCTCACTGGGGACAGGGAGGAACTCCTTATATGGTCAGCACACTTTATAGTAGGGAGGATTATCCAAAAAATAAGAAAAAATAAGTGATATTTGAATTAAGTGAAATCACTGAATATACCTTTAAAGGTTTCATGACATTCATTTTCATTTATTTTTCGTTTTTCTTGTAGGTTTTATAACCTCAATTACACCCACACAACCTGAACTTTGAACATTCAGTTGATTTTCGGTGGTCTGGGGTTTTCTCTGTGTGTTCTGAAGCCTTTTGAGCTGCAATAAAACGGGCAAAAAGGCCTCAACAGTGACATCTGCTGGCAAATTGGGTATGTCATATATGGGAGTTGTGGACTCTTGCACCACAGTCCACAGGAACATTTGAGCACTTGTTTGAGCCAGAAAACCACAGACCACAGAAAATCTACTGAATGTTAAAGGTTCAGTTTTTTTGGGTGCAATTGAGCTAAGAAAAATAATAATAAATATAACTGCAAACGGCGATAAGGCGGGACCAAGCAGGTATTATCTCCATGCTGTCTGAATGGCAGCCTCTGGTGGACATTTCCCATTCTTTGCGTCCCCAATGAGACACAGGTGTTTGCCATGATACCACTTAACTCATTGGCCAATCACAGTCCAGGTGTGTCCTTATATAATCAGCAACTCACTGCATAGCCCTCACTCAGTTTCCAGCCTTCACTCAGGCCACATGCAGCACCTGCACATCTCAATGTGTCTACCCACTACTCCAGCCATGCGTACTTGACCATGTAAGCCTTTGTTCTGCTTTGACCTGAGTATATCCTTTGTATGCCACATGTTCTATGTTCTGAGTTGTTAGACTTCATTTTACAATATATTGTCTCTAGGGTTTAAATGCCCAGTTCTAATTGATACCTGTTTATTCAGAGTTATATATTTGCTTTGCAATGTAGCTTGCAGCTTATCATTCATCATTTATATTTGATATACTTGCCATTGAATATTGTCATTCAATATGGTCCTTATTGTTTCATATGTTCTAGTGCAGGGGTTCTCAACGTTTTTGGCCGGGGACCCCCGAAAATGCTTTGGCAACGTCTCGGGACCCCCGCCCCGCCCCCTCCCGACCCCCAATATAAATTGACTGCTACAATAACCTTAAACCATTTTGGGCGGGAACCCCTTTTGGTGTTTTAAGCATTATTATAATTTAGCTATTTAAAAATAGCAGATCTACAAGCTCATAGCGCGCCACCGAGTGGCGCGCTACGAGCTTGTAGGTCTGCTATTTTTGAAAAATCGTGATTTTTTTTTTTTTAAAAACAATCATTTTTATTTTATTTTTTTTTAAATAATTTGGGGACCCCCTAAAATAATTTGGCGACCCCCCCCGAGGGGTCGCGACCCACGGGTTGAGAACCCCTGTTCTAGTGTTTAAATGCCCAGTGCCGACCTGGCTTTGTCTATTCTGTTGGTCAGAGTTACATAGTTGTCTTGCTATGCCTACCATTGTAGCCTACCATGTTATGTCCTTATGTTCTACTGCTATTGTTCATTATGTACTACTACTGCTTGAATGCTAGTTGTTAATGCATTCCACTTCTTTGCTTTGCTTTGCTTTGTAGAAACCATGGCTCATGGATTAATGGAGAAATAAACTGGAAAAAAAAAAATTTCATTGCCGACAGTCAAACGGTTCATGAGCTATGCGCGTTCAAAGTTTGCATTTTCAATTGAGTGCTATAGCCATGGGCTTCTCATAGTCACCGTTCGGCATGGCCCTCTACCATATTGCCACGTTTTGCGAAAACCGACTGCACGGTTCAGCCAGAACTGCTATTTTTGGCGGAAGGAGGAGAAGAAGAGAAAAAAACCAGACAAAAACAATAAGGGATCAACATCCCTTCGGGACGTGCTTGGTCCCTTAATAATAAATAAATAATTGATGTCAATTAAATATGATATCGACACGTACACGTGTTCTGAGCTTGTTGATCGGTTATTTTCACCGTCAACACCATCATATTCTGCTGAAGTAATTTATCATTTATACAAAACAACGATGATTGAGTCAAGTTATGGACAGCTTCAGAGTTGAATTGTCGAATTTATTGATAACCTTCCTGGACTGTACTGAACGGACAGGAGCAGAGACGGCTTCTGCTTAAGGAGATGTGCAATAGCGATGGCTTGGTGTACCCTGGGAAGAACCGCTCCATCGATGACATCCCTTACACGGAACTGGAAAACCTTATAGTGGATGACCTACACGGCATCATCTACTGCTATGTTCCTAAGGTAATGTACATGTACAGTAGCCCTTAATTAACCCAGGGGTTCAACAGGTGGCCCGTGGCCCACTGGTGGTCCATGGATGTATTGCATGTAGTAATGCAGTATTTGATTGGATTTTTTTGAGAAACAGTGAACTGAATGACCTGGTGACGTATGATGAAATTCAACAGAAAAGGGGAGTTATAGAATCTCAAGAGGGGGAAGTGCACTGGATTGTCTGGTTGAGTCATTATCATTAGGACATTATTAGTAGTCATTGACAATGTAGCATTGGTTGAGAAGCAATGGTATGTATACACATGGGATTCATAGCAAACTTGTGTTACAAAAGCACTAATCTTAGCCCATATCCCCACCCAAAACAACAGTGGCCAGGTTGATTCTAAGTCAGGGTGGTGGTCCCTCGTTCACAATCAGTTGAAAACCCCTGAATTAACCCATTCAGGACGGGAACTCCAAATTATATAATGTATCACAAATGCAGGTTATGGCAACTTGCAATGTCATTGTCTCATGTTGATATGGTGATGTAATGGTGATGTAAAACAAACGGTGCCAACACAAACATGAAATGTCATTAACAATAAAGAGACAATATGACGTAATGAGGGACAATATACGTAATTTTTTTCCGTCATTGTCAATGGCGTTTTTAAGACAAACATTGAACTAAAAACAAACATTAAACCTGTAAATAGCGCCCCTCAACAAATTATCGAAACGTTTACTCCTTGTGTCTAGGTGGCGTGCACTAACTGGAAGCGGGTCATGTTGGTGTTGAGTGGGATTGCACTGCAGGACGGTGTCCCCTACAAGGATCCACTGGCTATTAACCGTATTCTGGCCCACGAGCCAAGCATGCATTTCACCTTCAACAAGTTCGGGCAGCGTTACGGCGAGTTCTCACGTCAGTTCATGGAGGTAAGTCTATGACAGGGCTCCCGTAAAATCTGAATCCCCCCCCACCCCCCCCCCCCCCCCCCCCCCTTTTTCCCCTCACTGTATATGTTTCTTTTCCCTTTTTACCTCCATTATGATGAATTCCTGTTCTGTTCTTTGTCTGTATAGAAGTGTCTATTTGTACGTCTCTAAATGTTTTGATGAATTGAACATGGTGGACCCTGTTGTAAACAAGTGTAATGCTTAATTGGGTCGTCCACTCACAGTTAACAGCCTTTGTATTGAGTTTGTGCTTGAAATGTACTGTAATTCTGCAAACTGTTAATAAACTTTTCAATCAATCAATCAAGGGGTGGGCAACTTTGACGATGGCGAGGGCCAATATATTTCCACACTACCTCCAGAGGGCCACAGTGCATATTACTGTCGTAGCAAAATATTTTTGCTAGGTTTTTGAATTTGCTAGGTTTTTGAATTGAAAACCTGATTATTATTATTTTTTGTTATTTTTGATTTTGAATCCTGAAAAGTAACCTTTTTATTGAATTTCAAATGCATTTAGTTATAGTTATGTTAACTTTATGAACTGTTAACATAACTACATTGGACACAAAAAAACGTTTTAATACTAGTCATTAAGTACTAGTCATGAAGTAATTAAAGCGGGTTTGGAATTGCAACAGCTGAAATTAAATCAATACTATAGCAGTATTCTGATATTAACATGTGGGCCGCATTAAGTGAAGGTGGGGGCCGCATGTGGCCCCCGGGCCGCCAGTTGCCCACCCCTTCTATGACAAAAACCTTTCAGAAAGCTTGACCATTGTATGGCAACACAACGCAGTTCCACATACGGGTAGCTGGTCTAATGAATAAATACATAATTATCAATATGTTGAAATTTTATAAATCATAAATCACTTATTTGAAGGAAGAATATCCTTCCTGAGCTTAATTCCATAACTAAAAAGATCAGTACAGTTGTCACTGAGCTATCAGTCCTTGTTTCAAAAATAATATGTAAACTGTATAGAATTTCAGGTGCGCTGCATTTTTACAAATCCTATCACCCTCTCAATTGCATTTTCTGTGATGTTTATTTCTCAAAGCTGAAGCTAAAAACGTACACAAAGTTCCTGTTTGTGCGGGATCCCTTTGTGCGCCTCATCTCCGCCTACCGCAGCAAGTTTGAGGAACTCAACGAGTGGTTCTACTACGGCTACGCTCAGGACATGCTGCGGCGCTACGCTAAGAAGACGCCCCCTGCCTCCGCGGCTGATGCGTTCGCCAGGGGGATTCGCCCATCCTTTGCCCACTTCATCCAGTATGTCCTGGACCCCCAGACGGAGATGAACCAAGTCAACGAACACTGGCGGCAGATGTACCGGCTTTGCCACCCCTGCCAGATCCAGTATGACTTTGTGGGCCATATGGAGTCGGTCGAGGAGGACGCTGAGCAGCTTCTGCGTCAGCTGAGGGTAGATGATGTGGTGAAGTTCCCCATGTCACATCAAAGGGACATCACAACCAGCAACTGGTTGGCTGAGTGGTTCAGCACCGTGCCTCTAGCGGCCCGGAGGGAACTCTACAAGCTGTATGAGACTGATTTCAAGCTCTTTGGTTACGACAGACCAGACTCCATCCTTAATGAATCACAAGCACTCCTGGAGAAATGACGTCGCCTCCATGCAGGCCCGGTTCTTCCTACAGGCCGACTCTGTCCCAACTCTGTCTGCCCAGTGTTCCCCCAGTGCCTCCCCAGTGTTCCCCCAGTACCTCCCCAATGTCTGCCCAGGGCCTCCCTAGTGCCTCCCCAGTGTTCCCCCAGTGCCTCCCCAGTACCTCCCCAATGTCTGCCCAGGGCCTCCCTAGTGCCTCCCCAGTGTCCCCCCAGTGCCTCCACAGTACCTCCCCAATGTCTGCCCAGGGCCTCCCTATAGTGACTCCCCTGTGCCTCCCCAGTGTCCCCCCCAGTACCTCCCCAATGTCTGCCCAGGGCCTCCCTATAGTGCCTCCCCAGTGTCCCCCCAGTACCTCCCCAATGTCTGCCCAGGGCCTCCCTAGTGCCTCCCCAGTGTCCCCCCAGTGCCTCCACAGTACCTCCCCAATGTCTGCCCATGCAGGGCCTCCCTAGTGACTCCCTAGTGTCCCCACAGTGCCTCCACAGTGCCTCCACAGTGTCCCCACAGTTCCTCCCCAGTACCTCCCCAATGTCTGCCCAGGGCCTCCCTAGTGCCTCCCCAGTGTCCCCCCAGTGCCTCCCCAGTACCTCCCCAATGTCTGCCCAGGGCCTCCCTAGTGCCTCCCCAGTGCCTCCCCAATTTTTGGGACAGAGTAAAAAAAATCCTGCTTAGTGCGCCAGATTGCTTAGGACCGGCCCTGCCTCCATGCTCAGATGAAGTGTGACAAACTGCTTTGTATGTTATTTGAACAAGAAGAAAAAAAAGATGGCACATTGGTAAGGTCTTATTTGCACATGAAGTCCAAATGTTACACCTGAAAATGTCAAGTGCGATGAAATAAATACAAGCTCATATTTTGTCATTTACGGATTATTGTTAACTTTAAACCAACTCTGATAGTGACATCTGTCAAAATAATTTTCAGAACGGTTTAGATTTTCTGCATTTTTTCACATCTGTCAACAAGATTGTTAGTGGCTCAGTATCCTTGGATAACGGATATGACAAAACGCATATATGAACATTTCAGACTTGCAGTGTTCAAAGACCTTTACAGAGAGTGACTTCACCCCTTGACGTAGGCTTTGCAGTTGTGTGCTGTAGTCTCTAGTCTAGTCTAATCTAGTATTCAAAAGGAAACTCTACCTTGAGTATCTGCATTTCCTAACTTTGATGTCACACAGAACCATACCTGTAATTTGTGATGTCACAGGTTATTTCTTAAGGGGAAAGCCCGAAGGGACTTCTTGACTTATTATTTGTCTTTTTTTTTCTTCCTCTTCTCCTTCCACCAAAATAGCAGTTCTGTCTTAACTGTGCAGTCGTGTTTTTGCGAAACCTGGCAATAGGACATCTACCATGTCCGTCTTCACTAACTGTAATTATCAAAGCCAAAAACAGGCTTTGATAGTTTAAAAAGGAAACAAAAAGAAACTTTGAACAGGCATACGTGTACGTTCAGTTCACGTACACCCAAAATATGAAAGGGTTGAACGCGTTCAGGGACAACACTGGATATTGTTCCCAAAATGTGATTACTTCTTCCATCACTGAATACACACTTACAGCCACAACAGAACAAATCCAACTTATTCCTTATACTCTCAAGTCAAATGATTGACTGCAACAGGAGATATACTTGTCTTGTTCGATTTGATTTTATGTGGTATATTTACAGTTCTTCCTTAAGCTAAAAACAGAGTATTAAAAAACAGCTAGGCAACTCTTTTCACAGTTACAATGAAAATGGGGTGGGGTTGCTTAATTGGCCCCTCTCAAAGGTAAAGCTCCTTCAGACTGAGTGGATTATACTGATTTTACATCAAGAATCATCTGCTATGCATATAGGTGTCTCAGAGGTGCGGTCCAGGAAGGCATACAAGACAATAGATATAATGCGATTAGGTTTGAACCTACACAAGCCTCAAGGTTTTGAGTCACACTGGTAGCTGTCTCCCTGCTGGGAGTCTGCATGGGAACAGACGTGTTAAAACTTCTTATACAGACAAGTCTCTTGCTAGCAGTCAGTTGAAATTAGGGCTGGGTCCCGAACCTCGGGACCAATCTGGTACCGAACCGAACATCCTTGGGTAGCCGTTACACTAATAAGGGCCTTTCTCGGCCCCACCCCTCTCCCATTTGTTTATATTGTGTTTAGGATCCAAGATGGCCGTAGCACCAGGAGGGGGTGGGGCGGAGGTGAGCGGGCAGGGTCGACATATGCCCTTACTGGGCTGCATTCAAGACACTTGCCTTGTGTCTGACACCTGACTTGTGTCTGAACACAGCTTTGATGGATGTGTTCTCCCCCCCCCTCCCTCCCATCAAACAAAATGTTTGGTCAAACCATATGGGCTTCCATTGGAAATGCATTGGAGTGTCCATTATACACAGACACAAGACAGGTGTCTTGAATGTGTGAACGCAGCCCAGTAAGGCCACCCTCTCCTGGTGCTGCGGCCATCTTGGAAACTAAAACACAATATAAACAATGGGAGAAAGGCCCTTATTGATCGGTCTATTGTACATTTAACTGCTTATGCTACACTTTGCAGAGAACTGAAAAAAGCCATCATGTTAAGAGGCGTGTGTGCGTGTGTGTGTGTGTGTGTGTGTGTGTGTGTGTGTGTGTGTGTGTGTGTGTGTGTGTGTGTGTGTGTGTGTGTGTGTGTGTGTGTGTGTGTGTGTGTGTGTGTGTGTGTGTGTGTGTGTGTGTGTGTGTGTGTGTGTGTGTGTGTGTGACTGTGTGTGTCTGTGTGTGTGTTGTTTTACTGGGGTTCCTTTCCAGCTGGTCCCACTTGTCTTCAGTTTCACCCTGCATGTGTGGTTATTATTAATGCTCGGATGCTCCTCTGTGTATATATATATATTTTCCCCCCTACTCTCCCTCCTGGACAGGATCCAGTCTGCCCAGCAGCTACAGGCAATCCAGGCCCAGTATTCGGGCTTTAACCCCCTACAGCAGCAGCAGCCTCACTACCCAGTGGGCCAGGTGGCACCACAGAACTTGAAGCAGCCTCACTACCCAACGGCGGTAGGCCAGGCGGCAGAGAATCATCAGCATCAGTACCCAGTGAGACAGCAGCAGGCGCCAGAGAACCGGCCTCAATACCCGGTGGCTGTGGGACAAGCGGAAGAGAGGCCTGTGCCAAACATGGCGGCCAATCCAGGGACCCTTCAGCAGGAGCCTGCAGACCTCACAAAACGAACTGTAATCCTTTTTTATTTGGGGGGTAGTTTTGTTTATGGGATCAAATAGGTACGATAGTGAAGTGGTGTTGTGTATAAAGTATCCATGATGAGTATAATGCAGAACAATACGATGCTCTGGTGTGTACAGTTTGTAACAAATGGTGTAGTAGTGTGGAATGCAATGGTGATGATGTATTGCTGTACTACTACGGCCATCAACATAATATAATATATGAAAAGGCATATATCATTATGTGCTCAACATATACCGATAATGCAGTATGCAAACTGCAAAATAGTGCATACAAATGATCAACACGCAATCATGAACGCAGCTTGCTAATGCCGTGAAAGTTCACACGTGCCTGTTTTAGCCAGGAGGCTGATGCGTTCCGAATATTGATGGCCCATAATATTCTACCTGACTTGCACTTCTAGTTTAATATCTCATAAGCTTGACGAGATTAACTTTTGTGAGATGAAATCCGACAAAAGAAAAGTTTGTTGCAAACAGGAGTCCTCAGAATATCTGTGAGAGACTTGTATTTCAGCCCATGTATGGGGGGTTATTTGACAACACCACTTTCTTTCTAACTCCTCCAGCCCCAGCCAAAAAGAGAGGCAGACAAGCACAGCCCAAGGAACCCAAACCTCCGAAGATCCCCAAGGCTCCAAAAGAACCAAAGCCGCCGAAGGAGCCCAAGGCACCCGGTCCCAAGGCCAAACCAGGCCCCAAGTCCAAGAAAGCCAAGGAGGGCGAGGCAGATGGCAGCCAGCCGAAGGTCGATGAAACGTTCAAGAAGGTCAGGAGGAAAGTGGATCGTTTCAAAGGGATGTCGGAGGAGGAAGTGATGACTAAAACTCTCCCAGATCTCCTAGAATACAACCTGGACTACGTCATTGTAAGTGAATGTTTGGGATGGATGGCTAGTTAATCTAAAGCAATGGGTCGCCACTGAAGTTTTTATTGCCGTCTGTCTAATCGGGGGACTTACCCAGGGACTCTAGGTGAATTAAATCAACAAGTGGAGATACAAAAAAACTATCTTTAATCTTGATGTCCAGTCTTTAGAAGCAATTCACTTTCCTGTAGAATGTAAGACTTGAGAAATGCTGGGTCCACAAGACCAATGTTAAGAAATACCGCAGGGAATTTGTCAACATATGCATTACTTGGAGGGTTGAATCAACATGAAATCAGAAAACAAAATATGACTTTCACTTGCCAGCATTTCAATTCTATAAATATAATTCCCTGTGTAAACATAAGCTAAGATCTTCGAAACATAAACCGCGTAGTTAGAAACGCATTCAGAATTTCAGAGTAATCAGACAGTACAGGAGCACATATCTACCTGTAAGTGTTTTCTGAAAACAACTGAAAACAATGGGATCAATCCCGATTGTAATCTTTTGCAGATTTTGTGTAAAGAGGTTCAAGTCCATTGGTACGCATAATGTGGTGTTGGTAGGGTGATGCTACACGTTGGAAGTTGTGGCCCATGTGACTTTCTTACTGTAAGACTATTTGATCTGAATGTGTTGTCCTATAACTGTATCTGGTGATGGCAAAGTGCAAGGAAATAAGAAAACTAGGTTTGCTGACCTTTTCCAGGATTTGTGACTGTAGTAGGAAAATAATGAATTTCACTGCCTGTTGAGTTAACTCATGTGATATATCAAGCTAGTGTCTGAGTTATGTACTCCATGACATAGAGAAGTAAGTCATGGAGTATTGCTCACACAAAGTTTAGAAAACCAAGCTGGTGACCAGAGTGTTGCCAACATATTCATACAGGTAAAAGCATCTAAATGACTTGGTAGAATAATAAAAAACTGAGCTGGGGAAGGTGAACGTATGGGTATGAAATATGAATGAACCTGCTACAATCACTGTTGAGGTTCTCTTTAGTAATGTCACTGGTACTCTATGCAATACCTCCCATGTGTAAATGTCTCACTGTCTGTGAGACAGTGGGAGTGGAACCTTAAGTAGAGGTTTTCATAAAACTCAACACACTTTTTAATTTTTCAGATTGGAATCAACCCTGGTTTGATGGCAGCTTTTATTGGACGCTGGTTCCCCGGTCCTGGAAATCATTTCTGTAAGTGTCACAAATTGTCATATTCATAAACGTATCCCTTCAACTTAAAGGCAGAGTCCTGCAACGGGTCTTATACCCGCGGATACCCCGTGGGTACCCAAGTTTGACAAAGTTAACGGGTGCGGGGACGGGCGGAACGCAACGAACGCACCACCACATAACACGCAGTGTTGGATGAAATAAAGTCAAATATAGCGAGGTGATACAAATGGTTAACGGGTTAACCGCAAGTTTTTCTTTTCCTAGGTTAAGGTTAGGTTTAGGCATATAACCACTTGTGTGCAGTCCAAAACACCACTCGGCACTCCCTACTCCACTGACAACCAATCACAAGCTGTAAAAAATGCAGCTATCCTAGGAAAAAAAACTTGCGAGTGCACTGTTTTAGTTAAAATCTTAAAGTATTGTGATAAAATAAAAATATATATAGTGTAATAAAGTTAATTAAAATTGGGAAACCTTGGTCGGGGACAATTGCTCTCAATTTGCAATAACCAAGTTCCAGATTGAATTAGTCAATATGTTGTGTTTGTGTTTCAGGGAAGTGTCTGTTCTTGTCTGGTTTCACTGATGAGCTGCTCAACCACACAAGTGACACCGTCCTGCCTGGAAAGTACAAGATTGGCTTCACCAACATGGTGGCCAGGGCTACTCCAGGGAGCAAAGACCTCTCGACGTAAGTACCCCGTAGAAAAGGGATGGAAAGGTCACACAGTGCCAGTGTCATAGAGCGCCGAAGTCCTGACGTCACTCGCTCATCCCCTGGTTAATAGTTTCATATAAGCATTGTGGTCCAAAAATAAACAAGCTGTCTCGGCGTTCGTTTGACAGTCAGTCACTCATATATGATACAGTCTGTTTCTAGCGAAAATGTAACTAATTCAGCAAAGAAAAGGCCTGTTTGTCTTTTGTCCACATTGTTCATAGACTTGCAGAATTATACTTTCTCAAGAGATTAGGTGCTTGTGAAGGTTAACAATGGACTTGCACAGGTTAATGGAAAACAAAAACATGCAGTCATGCATACCAATGCATCTGTATGTAGTAATAATACTACTAATATAGTCCGAAATATAATTTCCGCTTAAGAGAGAGACCTGTAGACTACAACCTGGGCGGTATATCTACTGTAATATTTAATATAACTTTTCTTTCTCATCACAACAGTAAAGAATTACGTGAAGGTGGGGTAATACTCACAGAGAAGTTGATAAAATACAAGCCTCTCATAGCAGTTTTCAATGGAAAATGTAAGTAATTATCAATCATAATAAAGCCTCAAGAAAGGTTCATTTTGTGTTTCGTGTGAGAATTTAAATGATGCGTTTTTTCCCTACAGGCATCTATGAAATGTTCTGCAGAGAAATGTTTGGTAAAAAACCAAAGACTCTTCAGTTCGGATTGCAGCCGCACAAGATCCCTGACTGTGATGTGGTAAGTGCTCTGTAACACAATGATAACATATAACCACTTCATTACACTTTTACATATTTGTTCTATCATAATCATAGCCTAGTCTAGAATCTAAGTTAGATGTTTGTTATCTTTGTTCTGCTGGATGGATATTTCTGCTGCTTACAACAGTCCAATATGTCAACGTTATGTTGTGATGTATCTGCTAGGCATGTAACGATTCGCTCAACTCACGATACGATTCGAATCACGGTACTAGGTTCACGATACAATTTTTCACGATGTTTTAAATTATTTTCCAGACAAATGACAGATTTTCTCACACACACCCTGCATTTTCTTTCTCTTTTAATTTTATACAGTAGCAAACGACTGAAAACTTGTTTTATCAATTCTCTTATAAAGATGTTACGTGGCCTGTGCATCACTAGTCAAATTGCGATTTAATCACGATTTAATTTTGTCCCCAGTTTGATTCGATTCTAATTGATTTACGATGTATCGTTAACATGCCTAGTGCCACTATCTTCCCAACGCAGGCTCTGTACCTGATGCCATCCTCCAGTGCCCGCTGTGCCCAGTTCCCCCGTGCCCAGGACAAGGTCCACTTCTACATCAAACTGAGGGAGCTCAGAGACACGCTGAAGGGAGTACAGAAAGCCAAGGAGATTGAGGAGGTCCACTACTCCTTCGACCTGGGACTGGCCAAGGGTAAGCTGCAAAAAGCTCCACAATGTAATGTCCGGAACAAAATGGATGATGTGTAATACTGTAGTATTTTTAATAGAATACATTAATGATAGAATACACAGTGACAGTATGTTGGGATGCGGACCATTAATTTCTATTCATATTCATTCAGGCTGTTTAATTCGTCTATAAAATTAGAGGTGCTACAATCAGGTTTTTTGGGACCGATCCCGGTCACCGATCCCGGTCACTTCATTGTTATAAAATCGCTTTCTCCACATCGGGTAAATTGCCGATCACCGATCGAGTCATTTGGAGCGAAAATCGGCTGATTACCGATCGGTGGCCGATCGATTGGAGCATCTCTAATATTCTATATAATATGATCACTACTTTTCTATTATTTGGTTGAAGGACATGACACAACTGGTATTGGTTGGGGGGTGCGTCAAAATATTTACACACACACATACACACTACCAAATGGTTACAACAAATATTATATCTAAAGTGCCATAATAATATTCCCAGAAATTCTGCCCAAAGAAACGGTACGTTTTTAGAGTCGGTCTTGCTGACTCCCTGCTTTTTGTACGTGACCTTCAACAGAGGATGCCAAGAGGATGGCGATTAAGGAGGAGCAGTACGACCCCGGGTACGAGGACGCCTACGGAGGAGCATACGCCCTGCCGGGAGCAGCTGAGGCAGCAGGGCCACCTCAGACCAACGGTCACTGTAAATTCTCAGATGCTGAAAACACAGGTACAGCACACACTCACACACACACACACACACACACACACACACACACACACAGGTGCTCTGTCTTACGTCACCATCTGCCAGCAGCTTTAACCCATTTTGACCTGGGAACGATTCTACAAATGTCTTCTAAATCCTGACAGTTTTCTAGAAAACCCTATGTTTCTATTTCAGTCGTTCTCAAACATTTTCATGTCAAGAACCCCCAAGATTATATGTTATTGGCCTGCCGACCCCCATCTGAAAATATGTTGTTCCAGGGACCTCCCCAGAAGCAAAGATTTGAGTTAAAAACTTTGGCTCTGAAAGAATATATATTCAAAGATTTGTGCCACAATTTTTCAATGGCTAAAGTATAACAGTGGTCGTATTATCCAGTGTTAATTTTGACGGAGAATTTTGATTTAGTTTAGTCATAGTCTTTTTGCATGAAATGTCATACAGATGTGCCGTTTGAGAACTTCACATGTCCAGCCACCGGTGTTGTTTCTGGGGATGCTTCTGTCTGGACTGTGTCTCTTCAGTCATCACCAGCTCATAGCACGGGGGTTTAGGGGCTTCTGCCTCAGCCATGACAACACTGAGGAACCCTGTAATGGACATGTCCTTGGACATGTCATTGGCAATTCAGTAGATTGTCAGTGCATTGACTTGACTTGAAAATAGCCGATCTACAAGCTCACAGCACGTCCCAGCTCAACATGTTGTTAGCTTGTAGATCTGCTATTTTCAGAGCGCAACCAAACATAAAATGCCTTGTCTTTTTAGTTCTACTGGATCTCTTCTCCACTAGTCCCTCCCTAACATTTTTGTCTAGTTTTTATTTGTTGACGAAGTTTACAATATATCTTAGTTTAGTTTTTTAGTTTTCCCTCAATGAAAAACCGTAGTGGACAGAGATTTTTTTTTGTCATTATTTCAGTCGACGAAATAACTGGTAAGCATCATCATTGTTTCTATCATTCCAGGTTCTTCGGACAAGGCAACCACATCTCAAACTGATCCTCCCGCCGAGGGCAATCTTCCAGACATTCAGATGAGCCAGTCTTTTACAGACCAGATCCCAGACATTGCTGGTGGACCCACAGAGGCCAGTGTGTGAGGGGGGAAACCACCTGGCCTCCAAAATAAGAGCCCTGTCTGTATGCACATACAAAGACTTCAAGCGCCTTTGGGTTGTCTGCTGAAAACTTGCTTTTTTTGGTTACCTCTCCCTTCACTGGAGGCAGCACCTCATTTAGAAAGAAGGCCACCTTCAAATTGTAGATTTTACCCATTTTTAATTAGTGATGTAGTTGATTATATACGGTATACATACAATACATAGAACCATAGAGATTTTGCAGAATATTTTTCTGCACTTTTCTACCCTTTTGTTAGTAAATACGTGCATGATTGTCCTCGCGGCGGTCATTTTAAATTTGTGAAATCAGGGACTTTGACAATAACTCGATTGTCTTTGGACTAGGTCATGTGTTTTAAACGTTTATTTTGTGTTAGTACTGTATTGCAAAGTACTGCACTGTAGTTGCAGTAGTTTTACTCATAATTTACTGCCCTGGCAGTAGAAACAGCCTTTTGACTGGTCAGAATTGGTCCAACAGGAACTTGTGGTGGTATAATACATTGTACACGCAGTACAATATTATAATATCCTGTTATTTGAATTTACCTTTCGCCAATATCATGTTTAGTAGAACCGTACAACAATTGAGTCCTGCAAAAGTACACTTGATGTCATTTTCAGCATGACGGAGTGACATGCATAAAACGTTACAAAGTCCTATAATGTGGACCGGTCAGTGAGTTGTGCATTGTGAAAAGGCGTCATAATGACAAACCGCTGTCTGTGTCAACATGGCGCAGCCAGAGCGATGGTATGGATATAGTGTACCTACCTTGGATGTGCCGATAATAGGCCTCTCACAGCCCGCTTTCCACGCCCACTTCCGGTAAATAGTGGTGTCATTTAACATTAGCATTTACGTTTTTTTCTCTGGAGAATCTAAGTACATTTTCTAATGTAAAAATGTGACAGACCAATATTATTATGAAGCAAACAAGTTGGTAAATCAGCTCAAACAGAACAAACCTTACCTTGAGAAAACAAAAGTTGTAGACTTCTTAAATTACCTCTGTTAACATGTAGCGTCTATGGAGTGACGTCACGCTATCACCACTAACACCGAAAGGGGGCGTATTAAGGGGGCGGGGAAATTCTGTGAGATAGGCCTATTCATCCTTGGTTGTTAGAGACACATGACTGGTATCATTACCAGCAGTCACTCGAATTCTGGTAAGATTTCTTATGTGTAATCCTACAAGCGGTCTCGGCAAGCGACGAAGTTTCTTTTTGGTTTTTATTCTGAAACGATCCATTTTGACACTTGACTGCTTTTGATTCCACTTGCCACTGAGGCCTCATGTGAGTGTGTTTTGCTCATGGATCTTTTTGTGATTCTTGCAGAAACCTTTTATCAGAGTTGCGTAACTCAAACGGGTGCTAACTATTGTTTTTCCTTTAGAATTGTTTTGAATCACGTTTTTAATGTATTATGAAAATGTCATTCACAAGGATGTTTATGGAGCTTTTGTTTGTTTTCATTAAAATGTTTTTTTTTATATAGTGTGTATATATTATGGCTTATGTTTACCCTCATTCTACAATTGACCTATTCTATGATTTTAGATATTTTTTAATTTAATGGAAGTAATCTTACGTCATCACCATAACATGTTAAGTCCCCCCAAAAATGTATGAATCAAGCCAGCCAGTGTTTCTACTCGGGCGGCAGTGGCTCAGTACAGCCGCTGCTTGGGAATCGGAACGTTCAATTTTGTATGCCAAATACATAAGGGATAATGTATGGCTCCGTGGTCATTGTTGATAAATCACTGACAGGGTGATTTATCTATAAACAATGACCACGCAGCCAAACATGATCCCGCTTATTATACGGCTACTTAATACACAAATTAATAAATTGACCCAACACGTATTTCCTTGCTTACGGTAATAAAAGGATTCCAAGTTGGCCCCGCAGAGGCTCGGAAACAAGGAGTGTTGATCAAATGGAATCTATTTTCGGGTAGAGGCTAGAGCATCGTCTATTTCTCGCTTCAAATGTTTTCAACAACATTCTTGAAAGCAGGTTTAGTTAAATGACATTGTGTGTTAGTTTACATGGCTGTCATGTTGGGTACAGCATTAAATCCAAGCAGCGCAACGGCTGCAGCCAGGTGCTCTGAGGCTTTGATTAGACATAGGTCTGTTATAGAGCGGAGTGGTCATTGTCCAGAAATAAAACACAGCTGAATTTGACGATTGACCAATCAGAATCAAGCATTCAACCAAGCCGTGTAATAAATAGCTATATGATGGGTTCACGGTTCTTTCATGTATATTTTTAAGTGTAGCAATAATGAAAACAGCAAATTATAGGTAAACAATGCTTTTTCTTTTACATTCCACAGACCAGAAGACAGAGCACTCTGGCCACATTCAAGTAGACATATCTTGTGTTGTGTTTAAACGGTTGTGTCCCCCCTCAAATGAGCACTTGCCCGGTCGGGCAACCTGAAAGCAAACTCCACCTGCCCGAAAGTTTTATTTACCTGCCAGGGGCAGGTGGGCAACCCTTGGTGTCAATGCCTGATGTACCTCGTTTATAGTCAAGAGCCGTGCAACTGCATTGCATAATGGAGATTTAAAGCGATATACTTATTTATATTTTATTGTTACATGGTAACCATTATTCACCAACCATAACCATACGTCACTTTATTACCAAACAATATTCACAAATGTATCAAAGATATGCCATTATCCATTTTAAGAGCATTTTACTGACAGCTGTAGTTTACTGCTTTCCATTTACCTCTGTGCTTTAGTTTAAACTGCCAGATGCTTTGGACAATGAAGCGCTGCTGCCAAACCCTGCTTTTAGCAGAGGAATGGGTGTTTGTAGGTCTTAGGGCAGTATGGTGGGCAGTGCTAGGTATTGTAGTGGGATAAGTGGTTCTAGCTAGGTGTTGGGATAGTGGGATGAGTGGTCCTAGGCGGTGGGGTAGGTGGTTCTACTTGTTGAGGTAGAGATAGTGGGACGGGTGGAGGTTGGTGTTGTGGGTTGTAGCTGCCGTCGGGGAAAGATGCTCCTCCAGGTTATAATTGGTGTCCAGGTAGAAGTCATTTCTGGAGGTGGAAGTATGGTCAAAGGAGGAAGGTGTACTCCTCCCTTCTGTTCATAGAGAGTCCCTGGCCTGAAGGACAGACTGCTGGAATGAGACTGATGTTTATCAGCAGTTAGGGGCACCACTTCGTTTTTTTGTGTAGAAACGGGAACTCTTCAGTCCTCCCTTTTGTTTGTCCACCTCCTCCCGGGTGCTTCTGTGTTTTTTCCTACTAATGACAACACTACATGTTTAGGGCAGTGGTGCTGCCAGAATCTGTCTTGAAAGATTTCAAGTATAGAGATTTAATTTTATAGGTAGTAGCCCTACAGCCTTCATCTGTGTTCTTCATTGTCACTCATTTTACTGAGTGTAATCCTTCTATCTTCACAACTCAACACTATGTAACAATCACATGACACAAGAAACCTGAGTGTGCTGAAGCACCTATTCAAATTTTGATCTGATTTACTGTAGCAATACATCCAGAGTGAAACAAATAGGATTATGTAAACGGCAGGACTGCATGCGAGCCGAGTTGTGCACTCACCTGTTGGCCTGTTTGTCTGTAGCCATCCACATCTGCCTGTAGTAGTCTCCAACTATGGTCAACAGTCTTTGTACAGCCACAAAACCACACAACATCAGACCAGATGGTTATAAATAAAGACATTGGTCCTACAGGACCTCTAGTTAGTTGAGAGGAACCATTCTGTGCTCAGTGTGTCTTACCTTTTAGCCAGTATAAAGGTCAGTTCCACCAGCAGAATGAAGGGAAACAGCAGGTAGGTCAACACCTTGACTGGCAGCAACTCTTTCAACCGATCAGCTCCTGTATGGCTCTTACACGACTCACACAGCACTGACACACACACACACACACACACACACATGCTGGTATTACCATGGACTTAATTTTCAATTGACCCAAACACCTAATACCAAAAAAGATGGAAAAAATAAACTAAGTTAATCTCTGAACATGATGAAACCATAGAATGTTTAAAGAGTTTGAATGTGATACGTGGTGGTTTAACCCTCGCCAAGCCCAACAGTGACTTTACACATGGGGAACGACTCCATTTGGAGCCAATTGGAAACGAGGGAGAAATAAGTGGATGACCATATGAAACAACACTAAAGACACACCAACATTTTGAAAGAGACAATATTGTTCTGTGTTCCTACAATTCCTGTGATGCATTTCATGGGCAAGCATCAGCATGGGAGCAATATCATAAGGCTCCAATGGAATGTTAGCACAACAACATGTTTCCCTTTAATGCTATTAGGGTGTAGGTCTCATCAGACTCATACTTTATTCGTGACATACGGTGCCATTTCAGTTTTCCTCATTGTAAAATTTGACTACTAGTGATCAATGTGATGGGAGGAACTGGGCAGTAGAAACTCACTTTGCGTCCTGCACTGTGACTTCTTACCTTTCTTAACACTGACAGGGAGGTTGTGTATCACTGTGTGGTCCAGCCACCAGTGGTGGTGTTTCTGAGGCTGCTTTTGTCTGGACTGTGTCTCTTCTTCAGTCACCAGCTCACAGCACAGGGGTTTAGGGGCTTCTGCCTCAGCCCGGACACTGAGGAACCCTGTAATGGACATGATATGATACACCTCATTCAGAAGATAACATGGGTCTAGGGATGAAAATCAACTTATTTTATGTGACTCGTATCTAGTCGGCCTGCTATTCCAGCATAGCCTGGCTAATAAGCCAGACTCAAATCACACTGTCGTGTGGTATTTGAGTCTGGAGATGCTGTGTATGGATCTTGTTTCCCGGGGGGCGGGTTCACCAGTTCTCTGGTGTAGGAAATGGGCGTACAATTGAGCCTCTCCAGACCGTAATCCACCGGCAGGCTTTTTTTTTTTGCCAACGGCTGATTCGGTCTGGTTTATTAGCCAGGCTAATTCCAGCATACATCAGGTCTTCTAAACACTTGCTGCTCATGTGGTGAATCTTTAAAATTCATCACAACTAACTGTAACACTTCCATACAGTTTTGTACCTCATCAATCCTTATTTATTCATTTAAAGTATTCTTAATTTCAATTGATTACCACAACCCCCAATATTGAAATTGAGTCATTCGAAAAGTAGGAAGAGGTCATTCACCGTTCTCTCTCAGAAAGTGAAGAGCGTCCATGTAGCCATAGTGACAGATCTCAGCCAACTTCTGTTGAGTTAAACAGCACTCATCAAAAATGACGTTGAGGCAGTGAGAGAGATGTTTCAACACGGCCAAAGACATTTGGACAAACAAGTAATTTCTCCTTTTGCCTGCATGGTTCTCTTTTCACTATAGCTAATTTTCTTTTTCTATAATTTTTATCCCACAATTTTGTAACCCAGTTTTTTTCACCCAGTGCCAATTATCTAATGTAATCCTGGGCGCTACACTTCCTCTGCCAACCTGGGGGGCAGTGGACTGACCTCATGCCTCCTTCTATGCATGAGGAGTCCAAGCTGCTTCTTTTCACCTGACAGGGGGGAATTTCCCTGGCCGGGCGTAGCGCGTGGAAGGAACACGTTATTCCGACCAGTTCCTTTCCTCTCCATCAGGCGCCCCGGCTGGCCAGGGGGAGGTAGTTTTAGAGACCAGGATTACTTTTTGTGAGGGTACCCTAGGCCCTTTCGCCAACCCCACCTCGGGTATGGGCACTGATGACGTGGAGGACGTCCCCAGCGGGAATCGACCTTCTAGCTGTGAGGCGACAGCACTACCGACTGTGCCACCGACTCACTATAGCTAAATTAGACAAATCTAAAACTAGCTAAACAAGGGGAGCAGCGCTGCGTGCCAAAGGCTGACACATACGTGACCTTAGGCTCTGGAGGGCAGAAAGAGGTCTTGACCCTGTGCACGTTGCCTGTGTTGATCTGGATGCTGACGTTGTAAGCGTTAACCTCCAGGAAGTTGTGCCGTCCCTCTCTGGGACAGATGTCACTCTCGCCGGAGAAGGGAGCCAGAGTGATGGTGTTTCTCTGCTCACTGAGCGGCATGTTGTTGCTCAGCGCTCCATCCATGTACCACTGAGGGGAGAGAGGGGGATGGAGACACACGGCACAATCACTTTGAAGGTTCTCCAAATCTTACAAAAACATTCAAACAGTTTCAAAAACACCACATTGCAACACTCACAATGCTCACAAGTCACAACACGTCTTGTAGATCTGCTATTTTTGCTATTTATCGTATGAGTAATATACGGCTTAACCCATTTTGACCTGAGATCAGATTCTAAAAATGTCTTCTAAATCCTGACAGTTTTCTGAAAAAGCTATGTTTCTATGTCAGTCGTTCTTCGATTTTTCAAAAATAGCAGACCTACAAGCTCGTAGCGCGGCACTCGGTGCTGCGCTATGAGCTTGTAGATCAAGGATCAATGAGCGTACCTCGGTCGTCTGTATTTGGCTTGCTCCTTGTTTCCCCTCTACACCAAATATATTCGCTGATAATAGCAGATTTACAAGCCGATCTACAAGCTTGTAAATATGCTATAGACCGTAGAGGGTATGCGCATGCATAAATTGAGTGGCAAATCGAATGTCAAAGTGAGTTTAATGTCGTTTAATGCAATCAGATGGGATCGACCTTTCTGTTTGGATGTATGGACTATCAAGGCCAGAAAGTCGTTTTTTGCCACTCAGTACACGTTCCTTCATGACTTCTGGGTATTATGATGTCACGCACATAGCCCATATGATATAAGTCAACTCACTACTCCACGGTATGAGGGAGGAACCATTCCACAGTACACAGGGAAAAAACAGCTGCACATCAGAACCTGTGAAAGGGGGCAAAACATTTAGATATCATATAAGCATTCAAGACAGTAAGAGATAAAAAATCACCCGTGATTAGGTTGTAGCAGGTCAGCAGCCTGAATTGCCCATAGTGTCGACCCTGACTGTCCGCATATGTCCGCCCTGAGACTGGGAGGTCGGGGGTTCGATCCCCGGCCAGGTCATACCAAAGACTCTGAAAAATGGGACCCAGTGCCTCCCTGAGTTGGAACTCAGTATCAAGGGTTGGATTGGGTGTAAGTCCCTGCGACATGGTGTACTTAATCAAGCTGCCTCACGCTACAGAAACAGGAGATAGATCCTGCCCTATAGTATGGGCCTCATGGCTCGGCAAGGCTTAGTTACTTAAGAATTGGTTGTGTCTACAAGTGTGACCACTGCGCTGGCCAAAAAGGTCCTATTAGTCTAGATGGAACGGGGGGTTCACTCGCATAGGGTGGATCTTTTAACGCAACCTGCTTTTTTCTGATTCATTGAAGGGTCTATTTTAGGATTCTGCCAGGTAACAAGAAAAAATGATGTCCCAATGGGTTCATTTTTAACCCTTTCTTACACATACCCTACCTAAATATGCAAATGAAGAGACAAGAGAAAACAGCATAACTATTGACATAAACAACCTACAGGGACAAATGGAACACATGTTTCCATACGATTAGGATAATTAGTTATGAAGATTCAAGCACATCTTGACTCTATTTTGGGTCAATAACTGCACAAAAATAGCTGAAAATGTTCAAAAATCATTTTCACCTCCATTCACACTTTTACATATAAATATATACATACACATATACATATATAAATGCACCATTTACCATTTTACCATTTACACCTTTTATAATTCAGCTTAATGTGGAGACACATGCTGGAACGTTTTACTTTGAAATGTTTTGTAGTTTCTGAGTTATTTAACTTAAACGCCCAATGCATTCTCAATGGCAATAGCACAAACTTTGGCATGCTACTAGTCCTACATTCTTACACCTAGAAACCCCATTCAAACCTATTTAGGTTCATCTTACGGTGGACATGTTTGCCTGAAAAGGAATCTTTAAAATGTTTCATAGTTTTAGAAATATAGTGCTTTCAAAATTGAGACATTTATAATGGGGCTCAATGGCAGCTCTATGGCACGACAAAAAGTCACTTTCACCTAGAAACTCCATTCACACTTTTTATAATTCAGCTTACTGTGGAAACACATGCTGGAACTTTTTAGTTTGAAATGATTTGTAGTTTCTGAGTTATTTAACTTAAACGCCCAATGCATTCTCAATGGCAATAGCACAAACTTTGGCATGCTACTAGTCCTACATTCTTAAACCTAGAAACCCCATTCAAACCTATTTAGGTTCATCTTACGGTGGACATGTTTGCCTGAAAAGGAATCTTTGAAATGTTTCATAGTTTTAGAAATATAGTGCTTTCAAATTTGTGACATTTATAATGGGGCTCAATGGAAGCTCTATGGCACGTCAAAAAGTCACTTTCACCTAGAAACTCCATTCACACTTTTTATAATTCAGCTGTCTGTGGAGACACATGCTGGAACTTTTTACTTTGAAATGTTTTGTAGTTTCTGAGTTATTTAACTTAAACGCCCAATGCATTCTCAATGGCAATAGCACAAACTTTGGCATGCTACTAGTCCTACATACTTACACCTAGAAACCCCATTCAAACCTATTTAGGTTCATCTTACGGTGGACATGTTTGCCTGAAAAGGAATCTTTGAAATGTTTCATCGTTTTAGAAATATAGTGCTTTAAATTTGAGAAACTTCTAATGGCAGATAGTGGCATGTCAAAAATTAATTCACCTAGAAACTCCAATCACACTTTTTATAATTCAGCTTTCTGTGGAGACACATGCTGGAACTTTTTACTTTGAAATGTTTTGTAGTTTCTGAGTTATTTAAGTTAAACGCCCAATGCATTCCCAATGGCAATAGCACAAACTTTGGCATGCTACTAGTCCTACATACTTACAACTAGAAACCCCATTCAAACCTATTTAGGTTCATCTTACGGTGGACATGTTTGCCTGAAAAGGAATCTTTGAAATGTTTCATCGTTTTAGAAATATAGTGCTTTCAAATTTGAGACATTTACAATGGGGCTCAATGGCAGATATTGGCACGTCAAAAAAGCACTTTCACCTAGAAACTCCATTCACACTTTTTATAATTCAGCTTTCTGTGGAGACACATGCTGGAACTTTTTACTTTGAAATGTTTTGTAGTTTCTGAGTTATTTAAGTTAAACGCCCAATGCATTCCCAATGGCAATAGCACAAACTTTGGCATGCTACTAGTCCTACATACTTACAACTAGAAACCCCATTCAAACCTATTTAGGTTCATCTTACGGTGGACATGTTTGCCTGAAAAGGAATCTTTAAACTGTTTCATAGTTTTAGAAATATAGTGCTTTCAAAATTGAGACATTTATAATGGGGCTCAATGGCAGCTCTATGGCACGACAAAAAGTCACTTTCACCTAGAAACTCCATTCACACTTTTTATAATTCAGCTTACTGTGGAAACACATGCTGGAACTTTTTAGTTTGAAATGATTTGTAGTTTCTGAGTTATTTAACTTAAACGCCCAATGCATTCTCAATGGCAATAGCACAAACTTTGGCATGCTACTAGTCCTACATTCTTAAACCTAGAAACCCCATTCAAACCTATTTAGGTTCATCTTACGGTGGACATGTTTGCCTGAAAAGGAATCTTTGAAATGTTTCATCGTTTTAGAAATATAGTGCTTTAAATTTGAGAAACTTCTAATGGCAGATAGTGGCATGTCAAAAATTAATTCACCTAGAAACTCCAATCACACTTTTTATAATTCAGCTTTCTGTGGAGACACATGCTGGAACTTTTTACTTTGAAATGTTTTGTAGTTTCTGAGTTATTTAAGTTAAACGCCCAATGCATTCCCAATGGCAATAGCACAAACTTTGGCATGCTACTAGTCCTACATACTTACAACTAGAAACCCCATTCAAACCTATTTAGGTTCATCTTACGGTGGACATGTTTGCCTGAAAAGGAATCTTTGAAATGTTTCATCGTTTTAGAAATATAGTGCTTTCAAATTTGAGACATTTACAATGGGGCTCAATGGCAGATATTGGCACGTCAAAAAAGCACTTTCACCTAGAAACTCCATTCACACTTTTTATAATTCAGCTTTCTGTGGAGACACATGCTGGAACTTTTTACTTTGAAATGTTTTGTAGTTTCTGAGTTATTTAAGTTAAACGCCCAATGCATTCCCAATGGCAATAGCACAAACTTTGGCATGCTACTAGTCCTACATACTTACAACTAGAAACCCCATTCAAACCTATTTAGGTTCATCTTACGGTGGACATGTTTGCCTGAAAAGGAATCTTTAAACTGTTTCATAGTTTTAGAAATATAGTGCTTTCAAAATTGAGACATTTATAATGGGGCTCAATGGCAGCTCTATGGCACGACAAAAAGTCACTTTCACCTAGAAACTCCATTCACACTTTTTATAATTCAGCTTACTGTGGAAACACATGCTGGAACTTTTTAGTTTGAAATGATTTGTAGTTTCTGAGTTATTTAACTTAAACGCCCAATGCATTCTCAATGGCAATAGCACAAACTTTGGCATGCTACTAGTCCTACATTCTTAAACCTAGAAACCCCATTCAAACCTATTTAGGTTCATCTTACGGTGGACATGTTTGCCTGAAAAGGAATCTTTGAAATGTTTCATAGTTTTAGAAATATAGTGCTTTCAAATTTGTGACATTTATAATGGGGCTCAATGGAAGCTCTATGGCACGTCAAAAAGTCACTTTCACCTAGAAACTCCATTCACACTTTTTATAATTCAGCTGTCTGTGGAGACACATGCTGGAACTTTTTACTTTGAAATGTTTTGTAGTTTCTGAGTTATTTAACTTAAACGCCCAATGCATTCTCAATGGCAATAGCACAAACTTTGGCATGCTACTAGTCCTACATACTTACACCTAGAAACCCCATTCAAACCTATTTAGGTTCATCTTACGGTGGACATGTTTGCCTGAAAAGGAATCTTTGAAATGTTTCATCGTTTTAGAAATATAGTGCATTAAATTTGAGAAACTTCTAATGGCAGATAGTGGCATGTCAAAAATTAATTCACCTAGAAACTCCAATCACACTTTTTATAATTCAGCTTTCTGTGGAGACACATGCTGGAACTTTTTACTTTGAAATGTTTTGTAGTTTCTGAGTTATTTAAGTTAAACGCCCAATGCATTCCCAATGGCAATAGCACAAACTTTGGCATGCTACTAGTCCTACATACTTACAACTAGAAACCCCATTCAAACCTATTTAGGTTCATCTTACGGTGGACATGTTTGCCTGAAAAGGAATCTTTGAAATGTTTCATCGTTTTAGAAATATAGTGCTTTCAAATTTGAGACATTTACAATGGGGCTCAATGGCAGATATTGGCACGTCAAAAAAGCACTTTCACCTAGAAACTCCATTCACACTTTTTATAATTCAGCTTTCTGTGGAGACACATGCTGGAACTTTTTACTTTGAAATGTTTTGTAGTTTCTGAGTTATTTAAGTTAAACGCCCAATGCATTCCCAATGGCAATAGCACAAACTTTGGCATGCTACTAGTCCTACATACTTACAACTAGAAACCCCATTCAAACCTATTTAGGTTCATCTTACGGTGGACATGTTTGCTTGAAAAGCAATCTTTGAAATGTTTCATCGTTTTAGAAATATAGTGCTTTCAAATTTGAGACATTTACAATGGGGCTCAATGGCAGATATTGGCACGTCAAAAAAGCACTTTCACCTAGAAACTCCATTCACACTTTTTATAATTCAGCTTTCTGTGGAGACACATGCTGGAACTTTTTACTTTGAAATGTTTTGTAGTTTCTGAGTTATTTAAGTTAAACGCCCAATGCATTCCCAATGGCAATAGCACAAACTTTGGCATGCTACTAGTCCTACATACTTACACCTAGAATCCCCATTCAAACCTATTTAGGTTCATCTTATGGTGGACATGTTTGCCTGAAAAGGACTCTTTGAAATGTTTCATAGTTTTAGAAATATAGTGCTTTAAATTTGAGAAATTTCTAATGGCAGATAGTGGCACGTCAAAAATTCATTCACCTAGAAACTCCATTCACACTTTTTATAATTCAGCTTTCTGTGGAGACACATGCTGGAACTTTTTACTTTGAAATGTTTTGTAGTTTCTGAGTTATTTAAGTTAAACGCCCAATGCATTCCCAATGGCAATAGCACAAACTTTGGCATGCTACTAGTCCTACATACTTACACCTAGAAACCCCATTCAAACCTATTTAGGTTCATCTTACGGTGGACATGTTTGCCTGAAAAGGAATCTTTGAAATGTTTCATCGTTTTAGAAATATAGTGCTTTTAAATTTGAGAAATTCAGAATGGGGGTCAATGGCAGATTTTGGCAAGTAAAGATTTGAGTGGGGTTTGAACCCACAATCTCCAGATCATGCAGCCAGTGTGCTAAGTCACTGATCTACTTGCTACCTGCCACAACACAGTCTGCTGTTCCCTTTGAGTACAACATTGATACAAAAATAAAATACAAAAAATAAAATAACAGGAGATTTGTCTATTGTTTCTTTTGCTGTTGTTATGTTCGAATGTTTATGAACCACAATGGAAACAAGTCTCTGGCTCTTCTGTCATTATCTATTCGGCCTTTTAAGAACAGCATGCACAGTGGCTCACTGGGTACAGAGCCTGCCTGGTAATCAGGAGGCTGCAGGTTCAAGTCCTGGCTCTGACATAGTGTCCCAAAATCATGAAAATATGACAAAATATATTATGCCGTCCCAAACCATGGACTATAGTATGTTGTTTTTTCATGATTTTCATCTTTTTTTCAAATCCTCCAAAATCATGAAAAACGACATGCTATAGTATGCCGTCCGAAGCCATGAACTATAGTATGTCGTTTTTTCATGATTTTCAACTTTTTTTCAAAAAGTCCAAAATCACGAAAAACGACATGCTATAGTAAGCCGTCCGAAAAAAATTATAACTTTGGCATGCTACTAGTCCTACATACTTACACCTAGAATCCCCATTCAAACCTATTTAGGTTCATCTTACGGTGGACATGTTTGCCTGAAAAGGAATCTTTGAAATGTTTCATAGTTTTAGAAATATAGTGCTTTAAATTTGAGAAATTTCTAATGGCAGATAGTGGCACGTCAAAAATTCATTCACCTAGAAACTCCATTCACACTTTTTATAATTCAGCTTTCTGTGGAGACACATGCTGGAACTTTTTACTTTGAAATGTTTTGTAGTTTCTGAGTTTTTTAAGTTAAACGCCCAATGCATTCCCAATGGCAATAGCACAAACTTTGGCATGCTACTAGTCCTACATACTTACAACTAGAAACCCCATTCAAACCTATTTAGGTTCATCTTACGGTGGACATGTTTGCCTGAAAAGGAATCTTTGAAATGTTTCATCGTTTTAGAAATATAGTGCTTTCAAATTTGAGACATTTACAATGGGGCTCAATGGTAGATATTGGCACGTCAAAAAAGCACTTTCACCTAGAAACTCCATTCACACTTTTTTATAATTCAGCTTTCTGTGGAGACACATGCTGGAACTTTTTACTTTGAAATGTTTTGTAGTTTCTGAGTTATTTAAGTTAAACGCCCAATGCATTCCCAATGGCAATAGCACAAACTTTGGCATGCTACTAGTCCTACATACTTACAACTAGAAACCCCATTCAAACCTATTTAGGTTCATCTTACGGTGGACATGTTTGCCTGAAAAGGAATCTTTGAAATGTTTCATCGTTTTAGAAATATAGTGCTTTCAAATTTGAGACATTTACAATGGGGCTCAATGGCAGATATTGGCACGTCAAAAAAGCACTTTCACCTAGAAACTCCATTCACACTTTTTATAATTCAGCTTTCTGTGGAGACACATGCTGGAACTTTTTACTTTGAAATGTTTTGTAGTTTCTGAGTTATTTAAGTTAAACGCCCAATGCATTCCCAATGGCAATAGCACAAACTTTGGCATGCTACTAGTCCTACATACTTACAACTAGAAACCCCATTCAAACCTATTTAGGTTCATCTTACGGTGGACATGTTTGCCTGAAAAGGAATCTTTGAAATGTTTCATCGTTTTAGAAATATATTGCTTTCAAATTTGAGACATTTACAATGGGGCTCAATGGTAGATATTGGCACGTCAAAAAAGCACTTTCACCTAGAAACTCCATTCACACTTTTTATAATTCAGCTTTCTGTGGAGACACATGCTGGAAGTTTTTACTTTGAAATGTTTTGTAGTTTCTGAGTTATTTAAGTTAAACGCCCAATGCATTCCCAATGGCAATAGCACAAACTTTGGCATGCTACTAGTCCTACATACTTACAACTAGAAACCCCATTCAAACCTATTTAGGTTCATCTTACGGTGGACATGTTTGCTTGAAAAGGAATCTTTGAAATGTTTCATCGTTTTAGAAATATAGTGCTTTCAAATTTGAGACATTTACAATGGGGCTCAATGGCAGATATTGGCACGTCAAAAAAGCACTTTCACCTAGAAACTCCATTCACACTTTTTATAATTCAGCTTTCTGTGGAGACACATGCTGGAAGTTTTTACTTTGAAATGTTTTGTAGTTTCTGAGTTATTTAAGTTAAACGCCCAATGCATTCCCAATGGCAATAGCACAAACTTTGGCATGCTACTAGTCCTACATACTTACACCTAGAATCCCCATTCAAACCTATTTAGGTTCATCTTATGGTGGACATGTTTGCCTGAAAAGGACTCTTTGAAATGTTTCATAGTTTTAGAAATATAGTGCTTTAAATTTGAGAAATTTCTAATGGCAGATAGTGGCACGTCAAAAATTCATTCACCTATAAACTCCATTCACACTTTTTATAATTCAGCTTTCTGTGGAGACACATGCTGGAACTTTTTACTTTGAAATGTTTTGTAGTTTCTGAGTTATTTAAGTTAAACGCCCAATGCATTCCCAATGGCAATAGCACAAACTTTGGCATGCTACTAGTCCTACATACTTACACCTAGAAACCCCATTCAAACCTATTTAGGTTCATCTTACGGTGGACATGTTTGCCTGAAAAGGAATCTTTGAAATGTTTCATCGTTTTAGAAATATAGTGCTTTTAAATTTGAGAAATTCAGAATGGGGGTCAATGGCAGATTTTGGCAAGTAAAGATTTGAGTGGGGTTTGAACCCACAATCTCCAGATCATGCAGCCAGTGTGCTAAGTCACTGATCTACTTGCTACCTGCCACAACACAGTCTGCTGTTCCCTTTGAGTACAACATTGATACAAAAATAAAATACAAAAAATAAAATAACAGGAGATTTGTCTATTGTTTCTTTTGCTGTTGTTATGTTCGAATGTTTATGAACCACAATGGAAACAAGTCTCTGGCTCTTCTGTCATTATCTATTCGGCCTTTTAAGAACAGCATGCACAGTGGCTCACTGGGTACAGAGCCTGCCTGGTAATCAGGAGGCTGCAGGTTCAAGTCCTGGCTCTGACATAGTGTCCCAAAATCATGAAAATATGACAAAATATATTATGCCGTCCCAAACCATGGACGTATGTTGTTTTTTCATGATTTTCATCTTTTTTTCAAATCCTCCAAAATCATGAAAAACGACATGCTATAGTATGCCGTCCGAAGCCATGAACTATAGTATGTCGTTTTTTCATGATTTTCAACTTTTTTTCAAAAAGTCCAAAATCACGAAAAACGACATGCTATAGTAAGCCGTCCGAAAAAAATTATAACTTTGGCATGCTACTAGTCCTACATACTTACACCTAGAATCCCCATTCAAACCTATTTAGGTTCATCTTACGGTGGACATGTTTGCCTGAAAAGGAATCTTTGAAATGTTTCATAGTTTTAGAAATATAGTGCTTTAAATTTGAGAAATTTCTAATGGCAGATAGTGGCACGTCAAAAATTCATTCACCTAGAAACTCCATTCACACTTTTTATAATTCAGCTTTCTGTGGAGACACATGCTGGAACTTTTTACTTTGAAATGTTTTGTAGTTTCTGAGTTTTTTAAGTTAAACGCCCAATGCATTCCCAATGGCAATAGCACAAACTTTGGCATGCTACTAGTCCTACATACTTACAACTAGAAACCCCATTCAAACCTATTTAGGTTCATCTTACGGTGGACATGTTTGCCTGAAAAGGAATCTTTGAAATGTTTCATCGTTTTAGAAATATAGTGCTTTCAAATTTGAGACATTTACAATGGGGCTCAATGGTAGATATTGGCACGTCAAAAAAGCACTTTCACCTAGAAACTCCATTCACACTTTTTTATAATTCAGCTTTCTGTGGAGACACATGCTGGAACTTTTTACTTTGAAATGTTTTGTAGTTTCTGAGTTATTTAAGTTAAACGCCCAATGCATTCCCAATGGCAATAGCACAAACTTTGGCATGCTACTAGTCCTACATACTTCAAACTAGAAACCCCATTCAAACCTATTTAGGTTCATCTTACGGTGGACATGTTTGCCTGAAAAGGAATCTTTGAAATGTTTCATCGTTTTAGAAATATAGTGCTTTCAAATTTGAGACATTTACAATGGGGCTCAATGGCAGATATTGGCACGTCAAAAAAGCACTTTCACCTAGAAACTCCATTCACACTTTTTATAATTCAGCTTTCTGTGGAGACACATGCTGGAACTTTTTACTTTGAAATGTTTTGTAGTTTCTGAGTTATTTAAGTTAAACGCCCAATGCATTCCCAATGGCAATAGCACAAACTTTGGCATGCTACTAGTCCTACATACTTACAACTAGAAACCCCATTCAAACCTATTTAGGTTCATCTTACGGTGGACATGTTTGCCTGAAAAGGAATCTTTGAAATGTTTCATCGTTTTAGAAATATATTGCTTTCAAATTTGAGACATTTACAATGGGGCTCAATGGTAGATATTGGCACGTCAAAAAAGCACTTTCACCTAGAAACTCCATTCACACTTTTTATAATTCAGCTTTCTGTGGAGACACATGCTGGAACTTTTTACTTTGAAATGTTTTGTAGTTTCTGAGTTATTTAAGTTAAACGCCCAATGCATTCCCAATGGCAATAGCACAAACTTTGGCATGCTACTAGTCCTACATACTTACAACTAGAAACCCCATTCAAACCTATTTAGGTTCATCTTACGGTGGACATGTTTGCCTGAAAAGGAATCTTTGAAATGTTTCATCGTTTTAGAAATATATTGCTTTCAAATTTGAGACATTTACAATGGGGCTCAATGGTAGATATTGGCACGTCAAAAAAGCACTTTCACCTAGAAACTCCATTCACACTTTTTATAATTCAGCTTTCTGTGGAGACACATGCTGGAACTTTTTACTTTGAAATGTTTTGTAGTTTCTGAGTTATTTAAGTTAAACGCCCAATGCATTCCCAATGGCAATAGCACAAACTTTGGCATGCTACTAGTCCTACATACTTACACCTAGAATCCCCATTCAAACCTATTTAGGTTCATCTTATGGTGGACATGTTTGCCTGAAAAGGACTCTTTGAAATGTTTCATAGTTTTAGAAATATAGTGCTTTAAATTTGAGAAATTTCTAATGGCAGATAGTGGCACGTCAAAAATTAATTCACCTAGAAACTCCATTCACACTTTTTATAATTCAGCTTTCTGTGGAGACACATGCTGGAACTTTTTACTTTGAAATGTTTTGTAGTTTCTGAGTTATTTAAGTTAAACGCCCAATGCATTCCCAATGGCAATAGCACAAACTTTGGCATGCTACTAGTCCTACATACTTACACCTAGAAACCCCATTCAAACCTATTTAGGTTCATCTTACGGTGGACATGTTTGCCTGAAAAGGAATCTTTGAAATGTTTCATCGTTTTAGAAATATAGTGCTTTTAAATTTGAGAAATTCAGAATGGGGGTCAATGGCAGATTTTGGCAAGTAAAGATTTGAGTGGGGTTTGAACCCACAATCTCCAGATCATGCAGCCAGTGTGCTAAGTCACTGATCTACTTGCTACCTGCCACAACACAGTCTGCTGTTCCCTTTGAGTACAACATTGATACAAAAATAAAATACAAAAAATAAAATAACAGGAGATTTGTCTATTGTTTCTTTTGCTGTTGTTATGTTCGAATGTTTATGAACCACAATGGAAACAAGTCTCTGGCTCTTCTGTCATTATCTATTCGGCCTTTTAAGAACAGCATGCACAGTGGCTCACTGGGTACAGAGCCTGCCTGGTAATCAGGAGGCTGCAGGTTCAAGTCCTGGCTCTGACATAGTGTCCCAAAATCATGAAAATATGACAAAATATATTATGCCGTCCCAAACCATGGACTATAGTATGTTGTTTTTTCATGATTTTCATCTTTTTTTCAAATCCTCCAAAATCATGAAAAACGACATGCTATAGTATGCCGTCCGAAGCCATGAACTATAGTATGTCGTTTTTTCATGATTTTCAACTTTTTTTCAAAAAGTCCAAAATCACGAAAAACGACATGCTATAGTAAGCCGCCCGAAAAAAATTATAACTTTGGCATGCTACTAGTCCTACATACTTACACCTAGAATCCCCATTCAAACCTATTTAGGTTCATCTTACGGTGGACATGTTTGCCTGAAAAGGAATCTTTGAAATGTTTCATAGTTTTAGAAATATAGTGCTTTAAATTTGAGAAATTTCTAATGGCAGATAGTGGCACGTCAAAAATTCATTCACCTAGAAACTCCATTCACACTTTTTATAATTCAGCTTTCTGTGGAGACACATGCTGGAACTTTTTACTTTGAAATGTTTTGTAGTTTCTGAGTTTTTTAAGTTAAACGCCCAATGCATTCCCAATGGCAATAGCACAAACTTTGGCATGCTACTAGTCCTACATACTTACAACTAGAAACCCCATTCAAACCTATTTAGGTTCATCATACGGTGGACATGTTTGCCTGAAAAGGAATCTTTGAAATGTTTCATCGTTTTAGAAATATAGTGCTTTCAAATTTGAGACATTTACAATGGGGCTCAATGGTAGATATTGGCACGTCAAAAAAGCACTTTCACCTAGAAACTCCATTCACACTTTTTTATAATTCAGCTTTCTGTGGAGACACATGCTGGAACTTTTTACTTTGAAATGTTTTGTAGTTTCTGAGTTATTTAAGTTAAACGCCCAATGCATTCCCAATGGCAATAGCACAAACTTTGGCATGCTACTAGTCCTACATACTTACAACTAGAAACCCCATTCAAACCTATTTAGGTTCATCTTACGGTGGACATGTTTGCCTGAAAAGGAATCTTTGAAATGTTTCATCGTTTTAGAAATATAGTGCTTTCAAATTTGAGACATTTACAATGGGGCTCAATGGCAGATATTGGCACGTCAAAAAAGCACTTTCACCTAGAAACTCCATTCACACTTTTTATAATTCAGCTTTCTGTGGAGACACATGCTGGAACTTTTTACTTTGAAATGTTTTGTAGTTTCTGAGTTATTTAAGTTAAACGCCCAATGCATTCCCAATGGCAATAGCACAAACTTTGGCATGCTACTAGTCCTACATACTTACAACTAGAAACCCCATTCAAACCTATTTAGGTTCATCTTACGGTGGACATGTTTGCCTGAAAAGGAATCTTTGAAATGTTTCATCGTTTTAGAAATATATTGCTTTCAAATTTGAGACATTTACAATGGGGCTCAATGGTAGATATTGGCACGTCAAAAAAGCACTTTCACCTAGAAACTCCATTCACACTTTTTATAATTCAGCTTTCTGTGGAGACACATGCTGGAACTTTTTACTTTAAATGTTTTGTAGTTTCTGAGTTATTTAAGTTAAACGCCCAATGCATTCCCAATGGCAATAGCACAAACTTTGGCATGCTACTAGTCCTACATACTTACAACTAGAAACCCCATTCAAACCTATTTAGGTTCATCTTACGGTGGACATGTTTGCCTGAAAAGGAATCTTTGAAATGTTTCATCGTTTTAGAAATATAGTGCTTTCAAATTTGAGACATTTACAATGGGGCTCAATGGCAGATATTGGCACGTCAAAAAAGCACTTTCACCTAGAAACTCCATTCACACTTTTTATAATTCAGCTTTCTGTGGAGACACATGCTGGAAGTTTTTACTTTGAAATGTTTTGTAGTTTCTGAGTTATTTAAGTTAAACGCCCAATGCATTCCCAATGGCAATAGCACAAACTTTGGCATGCTACTAGTCCTACATACTTACAACTAGAAACCCCATTCAAACCTATTTAGGTTCATCTTACGGTGGACATGTTTGCCTGAAAAGGAATCTTTGAAATGTTTCATCATTTTAGAAATATAGTGCTTTCAAATTTGAGACATTTACAATGGGGCTCAATGGCAGATATTGGCACGTCAAAAAAGAACTTTCACCTAGAAACTCCATTCACACTTTTTATAATTCAGCTTTCTGTGGAGACACATGCTGGAACTTTTTACTTTGAAATGTTTTGTAGTTTCTGAGTTATTTAAGTTAAACGCCCAATGCATTCCCAATGGCAATAGCACAAACTTTGGCATGCTACTAGTCCTACATACTTATAACTAGAAACCCCATTCAAACCTATTTAGGTTCATCTTACGGTGGACATGTTTGCCTGAAAAGGAATCTTTGAAATGTTTCATCGTTTTAGAAATATAGTGCTTTCAAATTTGAGACATTTACAATGGGGCTCAATGGCAGATATTGGCACGTCAAAAAAGCACTTTCACCTAGAAACTCCATTCACACTTTTTATAATTCAGCTTTCTGTGGAGACACATGCTGGAACTTTTTACTTTGAAATGTTTTGTAGTTTCTGAGTTATTTAAGTTAAACGCCCAATGCATTCCCAATGGCAATAGCACAAACTTTGGCATGCTACTAGTCCTACATACTTACAACTAGAAACCCCATTCAAACCTATTTAGGTTCATCTTACGGTGGACATGTTTGCCTGAAAAGGAATCTTTGAAATGTTTCATCGTTTTAGAAATATAGTGCTTTTAAATTTGAGAAATTCAGAATGGGGGTCAATGGCAGATTTTGGCAAGTAAAGATTTGAGTGGGGTTTGAACCCACAATCTCCAGATCATGCAGCCAGTGTGCTAAGTCACTGATCTACTTGCTACCTGCCACAACACAGTCTGCTGTTCCCTTTGAGTACAACATTGATACAAAAATAAAATACAAAAAATAAAATAACAGGAGATTTGTCTATTGTTTCTTTTGCTGTTGTTATGTTCGAATGTTTCTGAACCACAATGGAAACAAGTCTCTGGCTCTTCTGTCATTATCTATTCGGCCTTTTAAGAACAGCATGCACAGTGGCTCACTGGGTACAGAGCCTGCCTGGTAATCAGGAGGCTGCAGGTTCAAGTCCTGGCTCTGACATAGTGTCCCAAAATCATGAAAATATGACAAAATATATTATGCCGTCCCAAACCATGGACTATAGTATGTCGTTTTTTCATGATTTTCATCTTTTTTTCAAATCCTCCAAAATCATGAAAAACGACATGCTATAGTATGCCGTCCGAAGCCATGAACTATAGTATGTCGTTTTTTCATGATTTTCATCTTTTTTTCAAATAGTCCAAAATCACGAAAAACGACATGCTATAGTAAGCCGTCCGAAAAAAATTATAACTTTGGCATGCTACTAGTCCTACATACTTACACCTAGAATCCCCATTCAAACCTATTTAGGTTCATCTTACGGTGGACATGTTTGCCTGAAAAGGAATCTTTGAAATGTTTCATAGTTTTAGAAATATAGTGCTTTAAATTTGAGAAATTTCTAATGGCAGATAGTGGCACGTCAAAAATATATTCACCTAGAAACTCCATTCACACTTTTTATAATTCAGCTTTCTGTGGAGACACATGCTGGAACTTTTTACTTTGAAATGTTTTGTAGTTTCTGAGTTATTTAAGTTAAACGCCCAATGCATTCCCAATGGCAACAGCACAAACTTTGGCATGCTACTAGTCCTACATACTTACAACTAGAAACCCCATTCAAACCTATTTAGGTTCATCTTACGGTGGACATGTTTGCCTGAAAAGGAATCTTTGAAATGTTTCATCGTTTTAGAAATATAGTGATTTCAAATTTGAGACATTTACAATGGGGCTCAATGGCAGATATTGGCACGTCAAAAAAGCACTTTCACCTTGAAACTCCATTTACACTTTTTATAATTCAGCTTTCTGTGGAGACACATGCTGGAACTTTTTACTTTGAAATGTTTTGTGGTTTCTGAGTTATTTACGTTAAACGCCCAATGCATTCCCAATGGCAATAGCACAAACTTTGGCATGCTACTAGTCCTACATACTTACAACTAGAAACCCCATTCAAACCTATTTAGGTTCATCTTACGGTGGACATGTTTGCCTGAAAAGGAATCTTTGAAATGTTTCATCGTTTTAGAAATATAGTGCTTTCAAATTTGAGACATTTACAATGGGGCTCAATGGTAGATATTGGCACGTCAAAAAAGCACTTTCACCTAGAAACTCCATTCACACTTTTTATAATTCAGCTTTCTGTGGAGACACATGCTGGAACTTTTTACTTTGAAATGTTTTGTAGTTTCTGAGTTATTTAAGTTAAACGCCCAATGCATTCCCAATGGCAATAGCACAAACTTTGGCATGCTACTAGTCCTACATACTTACAACTAGAAACCCCATTCAAACCTATTTAGGTTCATCTTACGGTGGACATGTTTGCCTGAAAAGGAATCTTTGAAATGTTTCATCGTTTTAGAAATATAGTGCTTTCAAATTTGAGACATTTACAATGGGGCTCAATGGCAGATATTGGCACGTCAAAAAAGCACTTTCACCTAGAAACTCCATTCACACTTTTTATAATTCAGCTTTCTGTGGAGACACATGCTGGAACTTTTTACTTTGAAATGTTTTGTAGTTTCTGAGTTATTTAAGTTAAACGCCCAATGCATTCCCAATGGCAATAGCACAAACTTTGGCATGCTACTAGTCCTACATACTTACAACTAGAAACCCCATTCAAACCTATTTAGGTTCATCTTACGGTGGACATGTTTGCCTGAAAAGGAATCTTTGAAATGTTTCATCGTTTTAGAAATATAGTGCTTTCAAATTTGAGACATTTACAATGGGGCTCAATGGCAGATATTGGCACGTCAAAAAAGCACTTTCACCTAGAAACTCCATTCACACTTTTTATAATTCAGCTTTCTGTGGAGACACATGCTGGAACTTTTTACTTTGAAATGTTTTGTAGTTTCTGAGTTATTTAAGTTAAACGCCCAATGCATTCCCAATGGCAATCGCACAAACTTTGGCATGCTACTAGTCCTACATACTTACAACTAGAAACCCCATTCAAACCTATTTAGGTTCATCTTACGGTGGACATGTTTGCCTGAAAAGGAATCTTTGAAATGTTTCATCGTTTTAGAAATATAGTGCTTTCAAATTTGAGACATTTACAATGGGGCTCAATGGCAGATATTGGCACGTCAAAAAAGCACTTTCACCTAGAAACTCCATTCACACTTTTTATAATTCAGCTTTCTGTGGAGACACATGCTGGAACTTTTTACTTTGAAATGTTTTGTAGTTTCTGAGTTATTTAAGTTAAATGCCCAATGCATTCCCAATGGCAATAGCACAAACTTTGGCATGCTACTAGTCCTACATACTTACAACTAGAAACCCCATTCAAACCTATTTAGGTTCATCTTACGGTGGACATGTTTGCCTGAAAAGGAATCTTTGAAATGTTTCATCGTTTTAGAAATATAGTGCTTTCAAATTTGAGACATTTACAATGGGGCTCAATGGCAGATATTGGCACGTCAAAAAAGCACTTTCACCTAGAAACTCCATTCACACTTTTTATAATTCAGCTTTCTGTGGAGACACATGCTGGAACTTTTTACTTTGAAATGTTTTGTAGTTTCTGAGTTATTTAAGTTAAACGCCCAATGCATTCCCAATGGCAATAGCACAAACTTTGGCATGCTACTAGTCCTACATACTTACAACTAGAAACCCCATTCAAACCTATCTAGGTTCATCTTACGGTGGACATATTTGCCTGAAAAGGAATCTTTGAAATGTTTCATCGTTTTAGAAATATAGTGCTTTTAAATTTGAGAAATTCAGAATGGGGGTCAATGGCAGATTTTGGCAAGTAAAGATTTGAGTGGGGTTTGAACCCACAATCTCCAGATCATTCAGCCAGTGTGCTAAGTCACTGATCTACTTGCTACCTGCCACAACACAGTCTGCTGTTCCCTTTGAGTACAACATTGATACAAAAATAAATTACAAAAAATAAAATAACAGGAGATTTGTCTATTGTTTCTTTTTCTGTTGTTATGTTCGAATGTTTATGAACCACAATGGAAACAAGTCTCTGGCTCTTCTGTCATTATCTATTCGGCCTTTTAAGAACAGCATGCACAGTGGCTCACTGGGTACAGAGCCTGCCTGGTAATCAGGAGGCTGCAGGTTCAAGTCCTGGCTCTGACATAGTGTCCCAAAATCATGAAAATATGACAAAATATATTATGCCGTCCCAAACCATGGACTATAGTATGTCGTTTTTTCATGATTTTCATCTTTTTTTCAAATCCTCCAAAATCATGAAAAACGACATGCTATAGTATGCCGTCCGAAGCCATGAACTATAGTATGTCGTTTTTTCATGATTTTCATCTTTTTTTCAAATAGTCCAAAATCACGAAAAACGACATGCTATAGTAAGCCGTCCGAAAAAATTTATAACTTTGGCATGCTACTAGTCCTACATACTTACACCTAGAATCCCCATTCAAACCTATTTAGGTTCATCTTACGGTGGACATGTTTGCCTGAAAAGGAATCTTTGAAATGTTTCATAGTTTTAGAAATATAGTGCTTTAAATTTGAGAAACTTCTAATGGCAGATAGTGGCACGTCAAAAATTAATTCACCTAGAAACTCCATTCACACTTTTTATAATTCAGCTTTCTGTGGAGACACATGCTGGAACTTTTTACTTTGAAATGTTTTGTAGTTTCTGAGTTATTTAAGTTAAACGCCCAATGCATTCCCAATGGCAATAGCACAAACTTTGGCATGCTACTAGTCCTACATACTTACAACTAGAAACCCCATTCAAACCTGTCGATTTAGGTTCATCTTACGGTGGACATGTTTGCCTGAAAAGGAATCTTTGAAATGTTTCATCGTTTTAGAAATATAGTGCTTTTAAATTTGAGAAATTCAGAATGGGGGTCAATGGCAGATTTTGGCAGGTAAAGATTTGAGTGGGGTTTGAACCCACAATCTCCAGATCATGCAGCCAGTGTGCTAAGTCACTGATCTACTTGCTACCTGCCACAACACAGTCTGCTGTTCCCTTTGAGTACAACATTGATACAAAAATAAAATACAAAAAATAAAATAACAGGAGATTTGTCTATTGTTTCTTTTGCTGTTGTTATGTTCGAATGTTTATGAACCACAATGGAAACAAGTCTCTGGCTCTTCTGTCATTATCTATTCGGCCTTTTAAGAACAGCATGCACAGTGGCTCACTGGGTACAGAGCCTGCCTGGTAATCAGGAGGCTGCAGGTTCAAGTCCTGGCTCTGACATAGTGTCCCAAAATCATGAAAATATGACAAAATATATTATGCCGTCCCAAACCATGGACTATAGTATGTCGTTTTTTCATGATTTTCATCTTTTTTTCAAATCCTCCAAAATCATGAAAAACGACATGCTATAGTATGCCGTCCGAAGCCATGAACTATAGTATGTCGTTTTTTCATGATTTTCATCTTTTTTTCAAATAGTCCAAAATCACGAAAAACGACATGCTATAGTAAGCCGTCCGAAAAAAATTATAACTTTGGCATGCTACTAGTCCTACATACTTACACCTAGAATCCCCATTCAAACCTATTTAGGTTCATCTTACGGTGGACATGTTTGCCTGAAAAGGAATCTTTGAAATGTTTCATAGTTTTAGAAATATAGTGCTTTAAATTTGAGAAATTTCTAATGGCAGATAGTGGCACGTCAAAAATTAATTCACCTAGAAACTCCATTCACACTTTTTATAATTCAGCTTTCTGTGGAGACACATGCTCGAACTTTTTTCTTTGAAATGTTTTGTAGTTTCTGAGTTATTTAAGTTAAACGCCCAATGCATTCCCAATGGCAACAGCACAAACTTTGGCATGCTACTAGTCCTACATACTTACAACTAGAAACCCCATTCAAACCTATTTAGGTTCATCTTACGGTGGACATGTTTGCCTGAAAAGGAATCTTTGAAATGTTTCATCGTTTTAGAAATATAGTGCTTTCAAATTTGAGACATTTACAATGGGGCTCAATGGCAGATATTGGCACGTCAAAAAAGCACTTTCACCTAGAAACTCCATTCACACTTTTTATAATTCAGCTTTCTGTGGAGACACATGCTGGAACTTTTTACTTTGAAATGTTTTGTGGTTTCTGAGTTATTTAAGTTAAACGCCCAATGCATTCCCAATGGCAATAGCACAAACTTTGGCATGCTACTAGTCCTACATACTTACAACTAGAAACCCCATTCAAACCTATTTAGGTTCATCTTATGGTGGACATGTTTGCCTGAAAAGGAATCTTTGAAATGTTTCATCGTTTTAGAAATATAGTGCTTTCAAATTTGAGACATTTACAATGGGGCTCAATGGTAGATATTGGCACGTCAAAAAAGCACTTTCACCTAGAAACTCCATTCACACTTTTTATAATTCAGCTTTCTGTGGAGACACATGCTGGAACTTTTTACTTTGAAATGTTTTTTAGTTTCTGAGTTATTTAAGTTAAACGCCCAATGCATTCCCAATGGCAATAGCACAAACTTTGGCATGCTACTAGTCCTACATACTTACAACTAGAAACCCCATTCAAACCTATTTAGGTTCATCTTACGGTGGACATGTTTGCCTGAAAAGGAATCTTTGAAATGTTTCATCGTTTTAGAAATATAGTGCTTTCAAATTTGAGACATTTACAATGGGGCTCAATGGCAGATATTGGCACGTCAAAAAAGCACTTTCACCTAGAAACTCCATTCACACTTTTTATAATTCAGCTTTCTGTGGCGACACATGCTGGAACTTTTTACTTTGAAATGTTTTGTAGTTTCTGAGTTATTTAAGTTAAAAGCCCAATGCATTCCCAATGGCAATAGCACAAACTTTGGCATGCTACTAGTCCTACATACTTACAACTAGAAACCCCATTCAAACCTATTTAGGTTCATCTTACGGTGGACATGTTTGCCTGAAAAGGAATCTTTGAAATGTTTCATCGTTTTAGAAATATAGTGCTTTCAAATTTGAGACATTTACAATGGGGCTCAATGGCAGATATTGGCACGTCAAAAAAGCACTTTCACCTAGAAACTCCATTCACACTTTTTATAATTCAGCTTTCTGTGGAGACACATGCTGGAACTTTTTACTTTGAAATGTTTTGTAGTTTCTGAGTTATTTAAGTTAAACGCCCAATGCATTCCCAATGGCAATAGCACAAACTTTGGCATGCTACTAGTCCTACATACTTACAACTAGAAACCCCATTCAAACCTATTTAGGTTCATCTTACGGTGGACATGTTTGCCTGAAAAGGAATCTTTGAAATGTTTCATCGTTTTAGAAATATAGTGCTTTCAAATTTGAGACATTTACAATGGGGCTCAATGGTAGATATTGGCACGTCAAAAAAGCACTTTCACCTAGAAACTCCATTCACACTTTTTATAATTCAGCTTTCTGTGGAGACACATGCTGGAACTTTTTACTTTGAAATGTTTTGTAGTTTCTGAGTTATTTAAGTTAAACGCCCAATGCATTCCCAATGGCAATAGCACAAACTTTGGCATGCTACTAGTCCTACATACTTACAACTAGAAACCCCATTCAAACCTATTTAGGTTCATCTTACGGTGGACATGTTTGCCTGAAAAGGAATCTTTGAAATGTTTCATCGTTTTAGAAATATAGTGCTTTAAATTTGAGAAACTTCTAATGGCAGATAGTGGCACGTCAAAAATTAATTCACCTAGAAACTCCATTCACACTTTTTATAATTCAGCTTTCTGTGGAGACACATGCTGGAACTTTTTACTTTGAAATGTTTTGTAGTTTCTGAGTTATTTAAGTTAAACGCCCAATGCATTCCCAATGGCAATAGCACAAACTTTGGCATGCTACTAGTCCTACATACTTACAACTAGAAACCCCATTCAAACCTATTTAGGTTCATCTTACGGTGGACATGTTTGCCTGAAAAGGAATCTTTGAAATGTTTCATCGTTTTAGAAATATAGTGCTTTTAAATTTGAGAAATTCAGAATGGGGGTCAATGGCAGATTTTGGCAAGTAAAGATTTGAGTGGGGTTTGAACCCACAATCTCCAGATCATGCAGCCAGTGTGCTAAGTCACTGATCTACTTGCTACCTGCCACAACACAGTCTGCTGTTCCCTTTGAGTACAACATTGATACAAAAATAAAATACAAAAAATAAAATAACAGGAGATTTGTCTATTGTTTCTTTTGCTGTTGTTATGTTCGAATGTTTATGAACCACAATGGAAACAAGTCTCTGGCTCTTCTGTCATTATCTATTCGGCCTTTTAAGAACAGCATGCACAGTGGCTCACTGGGTACAGAGCCTGCCTGGTAATCAGGAGGCTGCAGGTTCAAGTCCTGGCTCTGACATAGTGTCCCAAAATCATGAAAATATGACAAAATATATTATGCCGTCCCAAACCATGGACTATAGTATGTCGTTTTTTCATGATTTTCATCTTTTTTTCAAATCCTCCAAAATCATGAAAAACGACATGCTATAGTATGCCGTCCGAAGCCATGAACTATAGTATGTCGTTTTTTCATGATTTTCATCTTTTTTTCAAATAGTCCAAAATCACGAAAAACGACATGCTATAGTAAGCCGTCCGAAAAAAATTATAACTTTGGCATGCTACTAGTCCTACATACTTACACCTAGAATCCCCATTCAAACCTATTTAGGTTCATCTTACGGTGGACATGTTTGCCTGAAAAGGAATCTTTGAAATGTTTCATAGTTTTAGAAATATAGTGCTTTAAATTTGAGAAATTTCTAATGGCAGATAGTGGCACGTCAAAAATTAATTCACCTAGAAACTCCATTCACACTTTTTATAATTCAGCTTTCTGTGGAGACACATGCTCGAACTTTTTTCTTTGAAATGTTTTGTAGTTTCTGAGTTATTTAAGTTAAACGCCCAATGCATTCCCAATGGCAACAGCACAAACTTTGGCATGCTACTAGTCCTACATACTTACAACTAGAAACCCCATTCAAACCTATTTAGGTTCATCTTACGGTGGACATGTTTGCCTGAAAAGGAATCTTTGAAATGTTTCATCGTTTTAGAAATATAGTGCTTTCAAATTTGAGACATTTACAATGGGGCTCAATGGCAGATATTGGCACGTCAAAAAAGCACTTTCACCTAGAAACTCCATTCACACTTTTTATAATTCAGCTTTCTGTGGAGACACATGCTGGAACTTTTTACTTTGAAATGTTTTGTGGTTTCTGAGTTATTTAAGTTAAACGCCCAATGCATTCCCAATGGCAATAGCACAAACTTTGGCATGCTACTAGTCCTACATACTTACAACTAGAAACCCCATTCAAACCTATTTAGGTTCATCTTACGGTGGACATGTTTGCCTGAAAAGGAATCTTTGAAATGTTTCATCGTTTTAGAAATATAGTGCTTTCAAATTTGAGACATTTACAATGGGGCTCAATGGTAGATATTGGCACGTCAAAAAAGCACTTTCACCTAGAAACTCCATTCACACTTTTTATAATTCAGCTTTCTGTGGAGACACATGCTGGAACTTTTTACTTTGAAATGTTTTGTAGTTTCTGAGTTATTTAAGTTAAACGCCCAATGCATTCCCAATGGCAATAGCACAAACTTTGGCATGCTACTAGTCCTACATACTTACAACTAGAAACCCCATTCAAACCTATTTAGGTTCATCTTACGGTGGACATGTTTGCCTGAAAAGGAATCTTTGAAATGTTTCATCGTTTTAGAAATATAGTGCTTTCAAATTTGAGACATTTACAATGGGGCTCAATGGCAGATATTGGCACGTCAAAAAAGCACTTTCACCTAGAAACTCCATTCACACTTTTTATAATTCAGCTTTCTGTGGCGACACATGCTGGAACTTTTTACTTTGAAATGTTTTGTAGTTTCTGAGTTATTTAAGTTAAAAGCCCAATGCATTCCCAATGGCAATAGCACAAACTTTGGCATGCTACTAGTCCTACATACTTACAACTAGAAACCCCATTCAAACCTATTTAGGTTCATCTTACGGTGGACATGTTTGCCTGAAAAGGAATCTTTGAAATGTTTCATCGTTTTAGAAATATAGTGCTTTCAAATTTGAGACATTTACAATGGGGCTCAATGGCAGATATTGGCACGTCAAAAAAGCACTTTCACCTAGAAACTCCATTCACACTTTTTATAATTCAGCTTTCTGTGGAGACACATGCTGGAACTTTTTACTTTGAAATGTTTTGTAGTTTCTGAGTTATTTAAGTTAAACGCCCAATGCATTCCCAATGGCAATAGCACAAACTTTGGCATGCTACTAGTCCTACATACTTACAACTAGAAACCCCATTCAAACCTATTTAGGTTCATCTTACGGTGGACATGTTTGCCTGAAAAGGAATCTTTGAAATGTTTCATCGTTTTAGAAATATAGTGCTTTCAAATTTGAGACATTTACAATGGGGCTCAATGGTAGATATTGGCACGTCAAAAAAGCACTTTCACCTAGAAACTCCATTCACACTTTTTATAATTCAGCTTTCTGTGGAGACACATGCTGGAACTTTTTACTTTGAAATGTTTTGTAGTTTCTGAGTTATTTAAGTTAAACGCCCAATGCATTCCCAATGGCAATAGCACAAACTTTGGCATGCTACTAGTCCTACATACTTACAACTAGAAACCCCATTCAAACCTATTTAGGTTCATCTTACGGTGGACATGTTTGCCTGAAAAGGAATCTTTGAAATGTTTCATCGTTTTAGAAATATAGTGCTTTTAAATTTGAGAAATTCAGAATGGGGGTCAATGGCAGATTTTGGCAAGTAAAGATTTGAGTGGGGTTTGAACCCACAATCTCCAGATCATGCAGCCAGTGTGCTAAGTCACTGATCTACTTGCTACCTGCCACAACACAGTCTGCTGTTCCCTTTGAGTACAACATTGATACAAAAATAAATTACAAAAAATAAAATAACAGGAGATTTGTCTATTGTTTCTTTTTCTGTTGTTATGTTCGAATGTTTATGAACCACAATGGAAACAAGTCTCTGGCTCTTCTGTCATTATCTATTCGGCCTTTTAAGAACAGCATGCACAGTGGCTCACTGGGTACAGAGCCTGCCTGGTAATCAGGAGGCTGCAGGTTCAAGTCCTGGCTCTGACATAGTGTCCCAAAATCATGAAAATATGACAAAATATATTATGCCGTCCCAAACCATGGACTATAGTATGTCGTTTTTTCATGATTTTCATCTTTTTTTCAAATCCTCCAAAATCATGAAAAACGACATGCTATAGTATGCCGTCCGAAGCCATGAACTATAGTATGTCGTTTTTTCATGATTTTCATCTTTTTTTCAAATAGTCCAAAATCACGAAAAACGACATGCTATAGTAAGCCGTCCGAAAAAATTTATAACTTTGGCATGCTACTAGTCCTACATACTTACACCTAGAATCCCCATTCAAACCTATTTAGGTTCATCTTACGGTGGACATGTTTGCCTGAAAAGGAATCTTTGAAATGTTTCATAGTTTTAGAAATATAGTGCTTTAAATTTGAGAAATTTCTAATGGCAGATAGTGGCACGTCAAAAATTAATTCACCTAGAAACTCCATTCACACTTTTTATAATTCAGCTTTCTGTGGAGACACATGCTGGAACTTTTTACTTTGAAATGTTTTGTAGTTTCTGAGTTATTTAAGTTAAACGCCCAATGCATTCCCAATGGCAATAGCACAAACTTTGGCATGCTACTAGTCCTACATACTTACAACTAGAAACCCCATTCAAACCTATTTAGGTTCATCTTACGGTGGACATGTTTGCCTGAAAAGGAATCTTTGAAATGTTTCATCGTTTTAGAAATATAGTGCTTTTAAATTTGAGAAATTCAGAATGGGGGTCAATGGCAGATTTTGAACCCACAATCTCCAGATCATGCAGCCAGTGTGCTAAGTCACTGATCTACTTGCTACCTGCCACAACACAGTCTGCTGTTCCCTTTGAGTACAACATTGATACAAAAATAAAATACAAAAAATAAAATAACAGGAGATTTGTCTCCTGTATGTCGTGTTCATGTTTATGAACCACAATGGAAACAAGTCTCTGGCTCTTCTGTCATTATCTATTCGGCCTTTTAAGAACAGCATGCACAGTGGCTCACTGGGTACAGAGCCTGCCTGGTAATCAGGAGGCTGCAGGTTCAAGTCCTGGCTCTGACATAGTGTCCCAAAATCATGAAAATATGACAAAATATATTATGCCGTCCCAAACCATGGACTATAGTATGTCGTTTTTTCATGATTTTCATCTTTCTTTCAAATCCTCCAAAATCATGAAAAACGACATGCTATAGTGTGCCGTCCGAAGCCATGAACTATAGTATGTCGTTTTTTCATGATTTTCATCTTTTTTTCAAATAGTCCAAAATCACGAAAAACGACATGCTATAGTAAGCCGTCCGAAAAAAATTATAACTTTGGCATGCTACTAGTCCTACATACTTACACCTAGAATCCCCATTCAAACCTATTTAGGTTCATCTTACGGTGGACATGTTTGCCTGAAAAGGAATCTTTGAAATGTTTCATAGAAATATAGTGCTTTAAATTTGAGAAATTTCTAATGGCAGATAGTGGCACGTCAAAAATTAATTCACCTAGAAACTCCATTCACACTTTTTATAATTCAGCTTTCTGTGGAGACACATGCTCAAACTTTTTTCTTTGAAATGTTTTGTAGTTTCTGAGTTATTTAAGTTAAACGCCCAATGCATTCCCAATGGCAACAGCACAAATTTTGGCATGCTACTAGTCCTACATACTTACAACTAGAAACCCCATTCAAACCTATTTAGGTTCATCTTACGGTGGACATGTTTGCCTGAAAAGGAATCTTTGAAATGTTTCATCGTTTTAGAAATATAGTGCTTTCAAATTTGAGACATTTACAATGGGGCTCAATGGTAGATATTGGCACGTCAAAAAAGCACTTTCACCTAGAAACTCCATTCACACTTTTTATAATTCAGCTTTCTGTGGAGACACATGCTGGAACTTTTTACTTTGAAATGTTTTGTAGTTTCTGAGTTATTTAAGTTAAACGCCCAATGCATTCCCAATGGCAATAGCACAAACTTTGGCATGCTACTAGTCCTACATACTTACAACTAGAAACCCCATTCAAACCTATTTAGGTTCATCTTACGGTGGACATGTTTGCCTGAAAAGGAATCTTTGAAATGTTTCATCGTTTTAGAAATATAGTGCTTTCAAATTTGAGACATTTACAATGGGGCTCAATGGCAGATATTGGCACGTCAAAAAAGCACTTTCACCTAGAAACTCCATTCACACTTTTTATAATTCAGCTTTCTGTGGCGACACATGCTGGAACTTTTTACTTTGAAATGTTTTGTAGTTTCTGAGTTATTTAAGTTAAACGCCCAATGCATTCCCAATGGCAATAGCACAAACTTTGGCATGCTACTAGTCCTACATACTTACAACTAGAAACCCCATTCAAACCTATTTAGGTTCATCTTACGGTGGACATGTTTGCCTGAAAAGGAATCTTTGAAATGTTTCATCGTTTTAGAAATATAGTGCTTTCAAATTTGAGACATTTACAATGGGGCTCAATTGCAGATATTGGCACGTCAAAAAAGCACTTTCACCTAGAAACTCCATTCACACTTTTTATAATTCAGCTTTCTGTGGAGACACATGCTGGAACTTTTTACTTTGAAATGTTTTGTAGTTTCTGAGTTATTTAAGTTAAACGCCCAATGCATTCCCAATGGCAATAGCACAAACTTTGGCATGCTACTAGTCCTACATACTTACAACTAGAAACCCCATTCAAACCTATTTAGGTTCATCTTACGGTGGACATGTTTGCCTGAAAAGGAATCTTTGAAATGTTTCATCGTTTTAGAAATATAGTGCTTTCAAATTTGAGACATTTACAATGGGGCTCAATGGTAGATATTGGCACGTCAAAAAAGCACTTTCACCTAGAAACTCCATTCACACTTTTTATAATTCAGCTTTCTGTGGAGACACATGCTGGAACTTTTTACTTTGAAATGTTTTGTAGTTTCTGAGTTATTTAAGTTAAACGCCCAATGCATTCCCAATGGCAATAGCACAAACTTTGGCATGCTACTAGTCCTACATACTTACAACTAGAAACCCCATTCAAACCTATTTAGGTTCATCTTACGGTGGACATGTTTGCCTGAAAAGGAATCTTTGAAATGTTTCATCGTTTTAGAAATATAGTGCTTTCAAATTTGAGACATTTACAATGGGGCTCAATGGCAGATATTGGCACGTCAAAAAAGCACTTTCACCTAGAAACTCCATTCACACTTTTTATAATTCAGCTTTCTGTGGAGACACATGCTGGAACTTTTTACTTTGAAATGTTTTGTAGTTTCTGAGTTATTTAAGTTAAACGCCCAATGCATTCCCAATGGCAATAGCACAAACTTTGGCATGCTACTAGTCCTACATACTTATAACTAGAAACCCCATTCAAACCTATTTAGGTTCATCTTACGGTGGACATGTTTGCCTGAAAAGGAATCTTTGAAATGTTTCATCGTTTTAGAAATATAGTGCTTTCAAATTTGAGACATTTACAATGGGGCTCAATGGCAGATATTGGCACGTCAAAAAAGAACTTTCGCCTAGAAACTCCATTCACACTTTTTATAATTCAGCTTTCTGTGGAGACACATGCTGGAACTTTTTACTTTGAAATGTTTTGTAGTTTCTGAGTTATTTAAGTTAAACGCCCAATGCATTCCCAATGGCAATAGCACAAACTTTGGCATGCTACTAGTCCTACATACTTACAACTAGAAACCCCATTCAAACCTATTTAGGTTCATCTTACGGTGGACATGTTTGCCTGAAAAGGAATCTTTGAAATGTTTCATCGTTTTAGAAATATAGTGCTTTCAAATTTGAGACATTTACAATGGGGCTCAATGGCAGATATTGGCACGTCAAAAAAGAACTTTCACCTAGAAACTCCATTCACACTTTTTATAATTCAGCTTTCTGTGGAGACACATGCTGGAAGTTTTTACTTTGAAATGTTTTGTAGTTTCTGAGTTATTTAAGTTAAACGCCCAATGCATTCCCAATGGCAATAGCACAAACTTTGGCATGCTACTAGTCCTACATACTTACAACTAGAAACCCCATTCAAACCTATTTAGGTTCATCTTACGGTGGACATGTTTGCCTGAAAAGGAATCTTTGAAATGTTTCATCGTTTTAGAAATATAGTGCTTTCAAATTTGAGACATTTACAATGGGGCTCAATGGCAGATATTGGCACGTCAAAAAAGAACTTTCACCTAGAAACTCCATTCACACTTTTTATAATTCAGCTTTCTGTGGAGACACATGCTGGAACTTTTTACTTTGAAATGTTTTGTAGTTTCTGAGTTATTTAAGTTAAACGCCCAATGCATTCCCAATGGCAATAGCACAAACTTTGGCATGCTACTAGTCCTACATACTTACAACTAGAAACCCCATTCAAACCTATTTAGGTTCATCTTACGGTGGACATGTTTGCCTGAAAAGGAATCTTTGAAATGTTTCATCATTTTAGAAATATAGTGCTTTCAAATTTGAGACATTTACAATGGGGCTCAATGGCAGATATTGGCACGTCAAAAAAGCACTTTCACCTAGAAACTCCATTCACACTTTTTATAATTCAGCTTTCTGTGGAGACACATGCTGGAACTTTTTACTTTGAAATGTTTTGTAGTTTCTGAGTTATTTAAGTTAAACGCCCAATGCATTCCCAATGGCAATAGCACAAACTTTGGCATGCTACTAGTCCTACATACTTACAACTAGAAACCCCATTCAAACCTATTTAGGTTCATCTTACAGTGGACATGTTTGCCTGAAAAGGAATCTTTGAAATGTTTCATCGTTTTAGAAATATAGTGCTTTTAAATTTGAGAAATTCAGAATGGGGGTCAATGGCAGATTTTGGCAAGTAAAGATTTGAGTGGGGTTTGAACCCACAATCTCCAGATCATGCAGCCAGTGTGCTAAGTCACTGATCTACTTGCTACCTGCCACAACACAGTCTGCTGTTCCCTTTGAGTACAACATTGATACAAAAATAAAATACAAAAAATAAAATAACAGGAGATTTGTCTATTGTTTCTTTTGCTGTTGTTATGTTCGAATGTTTATGAACCACAATGGAAACAAGTCTCTGGCTCTTCTGTCATTATCTATTCGGCCTTTTAAGAACAGCATGCACAGTGGCTCACTGGGTACAGAGCCTGCCTGGTAATCAGGAGGCTGCAGGTTCAAGTCCTGGCTCTGACATAGTGTCCCAAAATCATGAAAATATGACAAAATATATTATGCCATCCCAAACCATGGACTATAGTATGTCGTTTTTTCATGATTTTCATCCTTTTTTCAAATAGTCCAAAATCACGAAAAACGACAAGCTATAGTAAGCCGTCCGAAAAAAATTATAACTTTGGCATGCTACTAGTCCTACATACTTACACCTAGAATCCCCATTCAAACCTATTTAGGTTCATCTTACGGTGGACATGTTTGCCTGAAAAGGAATCTTTGAAATGTTTCATAGTTTTAGAAATATAGTGCTTTAAATTTGAGAAATTTCTAATGGCAGATAGTGGCACGTCAAAAATTAATTCACCTAGAAACTCCATTCACACTTTTTATAATTCAGCTTTCTGTGGAGACACATGCTGGAACTTTTTACTTTGAAATGTTTTGTGGTTTCTGAGTTATTTAAGTTAAACGCCCAATGCATTCCCAATGGCAATAGCACAAACTTTGGCATGCTACTAGTCCTACATACTTACAACTAGAAACCCCATTCAAACCTATTTAGGTTCATCTTACGGTGGACATGTTTGCCTGAAAAGGAATCTTTGAAATGTTTCATCGTTTTAGAAATATAGTGCTTTCAAATTTGAGACATTTACAATGGGGCTCAATGGCAGATATTGGCACGTCAAAAAAGCACTTTCACCTAGAAACTCCATTCACACTTTTTATAATTCAGCTTTCTGTGGAGACACATGCTGGAACTTTTTACTTTGAAATGTTTTGTAGTTTCTGAGTTATTTAAGTTAAACGCCCAATGCATTCCCAATGGCAATAGCACAAACTTTGGCATGCTACTAGTCCTACATACTTACAACTAGAAACCCCATTCAAACCTATTTAGGTTCATCTTACGGTGGACATGTTTGCCTGAAAAGGAATCTTTGAAATGTTTCATCGTTTTAGAAATATAGTGCTTTCAAATTTGAGACATTTACAATGGGGCTCAATGGCAGATATTGGCACGTCAAAAAAGAACTTTCACCTAGAAACTCCATTCACACTTTTTATAATTCAGCTTTCTGTGGAGACACATGCTGGAACTTTTTACTTTGAAATGTTTTGTAGTTTCTGAGTTATTTAAGTTAAACGCCCAATGCATTCCCAATGGCAATAGCACAAACTTTGGCATGCTACTAGTCCTACATACTTACAACTAGAAACCCCATTCAAACCTATTTAGGTTCATCTTACGGTGGACATGTTTGCCTGAAAAGGAATCTTTGAAATGTTTCATCGTTTTAGAAATATAGTGCTTTCAAATTTGAGACATTTACAATGGGGCTCAATGGCAGATATTGGCACGTCAAAAAAGAACTTTCACCTAGAAACTCCATTCACACTTTTTATAATTCAGCTTTCTGTGGAGACACATGCTGGAACTTTTTACTTTGAAATGTTTTGTAGTTTCTGAGTTATTTAAGTTAAACGCCAAATGCATTCCCAATGGCAATAGCACAAACTTTGGCATGCTACTAGTCCTACATACTTACAACTAGAAACCCCATTCAAACCTATTTAGGTTCATCTTACGGTGGACATGTTTGCCTGAAAAGGAATCTTTGAAATGTTTCATCGTTTTAGAAATATAGTGCTTTCAAATTTGAGACATTTACAATGGGGCTCAATGGCAGATATTGGCACGTCAAAAAAGCACTTTCACCTAGAAACTCCATTCACACTTTTTATAATTCAGCTTTCTGTGGAGACACATGCTGGAACTTTTTACTTTGAAATGTTTTGTAGTTTCTGAGTTATTTAAGTTAAACGCCCAATGCATTCCCAATGGCAATAGCAAAAACTTTGGCATGCTACTAGTCCTACATACTTACAACTAGAAACCCCATTCAAACCTATTTAGGTTCATCTTACGGTGGACAAGTTTGCCTGAAAAGGAATCTTTGAAATGTTTCATCGTTTTAGAAATATAGTACTTTCAAATTTGAGACATTTACAATGGGGCTCAATGGCAGATATTGGCACGTCAAAAAAGCACTTTCACCTAGAAACTCCATTCACACTTTTTATAATTCAGCTTTCTGTGGAGACACATGCTGGAACTTTTTACTTTGAAATGTTTGGTAGTTTCTGAGTTATTTAAGTTAAACGCCCAATGCATTCCCAATGGCAATAGCACAAACTTTGGCATGCTACTAGTCCTACATACTTACAACTAGAAACCCCATTCAAACCTATTTAGGTTCATCTTACGGTGGACATGTTTGCCTGAAAAGGAATCTTTGAAATGTTTCATCGTTTTAGAAATATAGTGCTTTCAAATTTGAGACATTTACAATGGGGCTCAATGGCAGATATTGGCACGTCAAAAAAGAACTTTCACCTAGAAACTCCATTCACACTTTTTATAATTCAGCTTTCTGTGGAGACACATGCTGGAACTTTTTACTTTGAAATGTTTTGTAGTTTCTGAGTTATTTAAGTTAAACGCCAAATGCATTCCCAATGGCAATAGCACAAACTTTGGCATGCTACTAGTCCTACATACTTACAACTAGAAACCCCATTCAAACCTATTTAGGTTCATCTTACGGTGGACATGTTTGCCTGAAAAGGAATCTTTGAAATGTTTCATCGTTTTAGAAATATAGTGCTTTCAAATTTGAGACATTTACAATGGGGCTCAATGGCAGATATTGGCACGTCAAAAAAGCACTTTCACCTAGAAACTCCATTCACACTTTTTATAATTCAGCTTTCTGTGGAGACACATGCTGGAACTTTTTACTTTGAAATGTTTTGTAGTTTCTGAGTTATTTAAGTTAAACGCCCAATGCATTCCCAATGGCAATAGCACAAACTTTGGCATGCTACTAGTCCTACATACTTACAACTAGAAACCCCATTCAAACCTATTTAGGTTCATCTTACGGTGGACATGTTTGCCTGAAAAGGAATCTTTGAAATGTTTCATCGTTTTAGAAATATAGTGCTTTCAAATTTGAGACATTTACAATGGGGCTCAATGGCAGATATTGGCACGTCAAAAAAGCACTTTCACCTAGAAACTCCATTCACACTTTTTATAATTCAGCTTTCTGTGGAGACACATGCTGGAACTTTTTACTTTGAAATGTTTTGTAGTTTCTGAGTTATTTAAGTTAAACGCCCAATGCATTCCCAATGGCAATAGCAAAAACTTTGGCATGCTACTAGTCCTACATACTTACAACTAGAAACCCCATTCAAACCTATTTAGGTTCATCTTACGGTGGACATGTTTGCCTGAAAAGGAATCTTTGAAATGTTTCATCGTTTTAGAAATATAGTGCTTTCAAATTTGAGACATTTACAATGGGGCTCAATGGTAGATATTGGCACGTCAAAAAAGCACTTTCACCTAGAAACTCCATTCACACTTTTTATAATTCAGCTTTCTGTGGAGACACATGCTGGAACTTTTTACTTTGAAATGTTTTGTAGTTTCTGAGTTATTTAAGTTAAACGCCCAATGCATTCCCAATGGCAATAGCACAAACTTTGGCATGCTACTAGTCCTACATACTTACAACTAGAAACCCCATTCAAACCTATTTAGGTTCATCTTACGGTGGACATGTTTGCCTGAAAAGGAATCTTTGAAATGTTTCATCGTTTTAGAAATATAGTGCTTTCAAATTTGAGACATTTACAATGGGGCTCAATGGCAGATATTGGCACGTCAAAAAAGCACTTTCACCTAGAAACTCCATTCACACTTTTTATAATTCAGCTTTCTGTGGAGACACATGCTGGAACTTTTTACTTTGAAATGTTTTGTAGTTTCTGAGTTATTTAAGTTAAACGCCCAATGCATTCCCAATGGCAATAGCACAAACTTTGGCATGCTACTAGTCCTACATACTTACAACTAGAAACCCCATTCAAACCTATTTAGGTTCATCTTACGGTGGACATGTTTGCCTGAAAAGGAATCTTTGAAATGTTTCATCGTTTTAGAAATATAGTGCTTTCAAATTTGAGACATTTACAATGGGGCTCAATGGCAGATATTGGCACGTCAAAAAAGCACTTTCACCTAGAAACTCCATTCACACTTTTTATAATTCAGCTTTCTGTGGAGACACATGCTGGAACTTTTTACTTTGAAATGTTTTGTAGTTTCTGAGTTATTTAAGTTAAACGCCCAATGCATTCCCAATGGCAATAGCACAAACTTTGGCATGCTACTAGTCCTACATACTTACAACTAGAAACCCCATTCAAACCTATTTAGGTTCATCTTACGGTGGACATGTTTGCCTGAAAAGGAATCTTTGAAATGTTTCATCGTTTTAGAAATATAGTGCTTTCAAATTTGAGACATTTACAATGGGGCTCAATGGCAGATATTGGCACGTCAAAAAAGAACTTTCACCTAGAAACTCCATTCACACTTTTTATAATTCAGCTTTCTGTGGAGACACATGCTGGAACTTTTTACTTTGAAATGTTTTGTAGTTTCTGAGTTATTTAAGTTAAACGCCCAATGCATTCCCAATGGCAATAGCACAAACTTTGGCATGCTACTAGTCCTACATACTTACAACTAGAAACCCCATTCAAACCTATTTAGGTTCATCTTACGGTGGACATGTTTGCCTGAAAAGGAATCTTTGAAATGTTTCATCGTTTTAGAAATATAGTGCTTTCAAATTTGAGACATTTACAATGGGGCTCAATGGCAGATATTGGCACGTCAAAAAAGCACTTTCACCTAGAAACTCCATTCACACTTTTTATAATTCAGCTTTCTGTGGAGACACATGCTGGAACTTTTTACTTTGAAATGTTTTGTAGTTTCTGAGTTATTTAAGTTAAACGCCCAATGCATTCCCAATGGCAATAGCACAAACTTTGGCATGCTACTAGTCCTACATACTTACAACTAGAAACCCCATTCAAACCTATTTAGGTTCATCTTACGGTGGACATGTTTGCCTGAAAAGGAATCTTTGAAATGTTTCATCGTTTTAGAAATATAGTGCTTTCAAATTTGAGACATTTACAATGGGGCTCAATGGCAGATATTGGCACGTCAAAAAAGAACTTTCACCTAGAAACTCCATTCACACTTTTTATAATTCAGCTTTCTGTGGAGACACATGCTGGAACTTTTTACTTTGAAATGTTTTGTAGTTTCTGAGTTATTTAAGTTAAACGCCCAATGCATTCCCAATGGCAATAGCACAAACTTTGGCATGCTACTAGTCCTACATACTTACAACTAGAAACCCCATTCAAACCTATTTAGGTTCATCTTACGGTGGACATGTTTGCCTGAAAAGGAATCTTTGAAATGTTTCATCATTTTAGAAATATAGTGCTTTCAAATTTGAGACATTTACAATGGGGCTCAATGGCAGATATTGGCACGTCAAAAAAGCACTTTCACCTAGAAACTCCATTCACACTTTTTATAATTCAGCTTTCTGTGGAGACACATGCTGGAACTTTTTACTTTGAAATGTTTTGTAGTTTCTGAGTTATTTAAGTTAAACGCCCAATGCATTCCCAATGGCAATAGCACAAACTTTGGCATGCTACTAGTCCTACATACTTACAACTAGAAACCCCATTCAAACCTATTTAGGTTCATCTTACAGTGGACATGTTTGCCTGAAAAGGAATCTTTGAAATGTTTCATCGTTTTAGAAATATAGTGCTTTTAAATTTGAGAAATTCAGAATGGGGGTCAATGGCAGATTTTGGCAAGTAAAGATTTGAGTGGGGTTTGAACCCACAATCTCCAGATCATGCAGCCAGTGTGCTAAGTCACTGATCTACTTGCTACCTGTCACAACACAGTCTGCTGTTCCCTTTGAGTACAACATTGATACAAAAATAAAATACAAAAAATAAAATAACAGGAGATTTGTCTATTGTTTCTTTTGCTGTTGTTATGTTCGAATGTTTATGAACCACAATGGAAACAAGTCTCTGGCTCTTCTGTCATTATCTATTCGGCCTTTTAAGAACAGCATGCACAGTGGCTCACTGGGTACAGAGCCTGCCTGGTAATCAGGAGGCTGCAGGTTCAAGTCCTGGCTCTGACATAGTGTCCCAAAATCATGAAAATATGACAAAATATATTATGCCGTCCCAAACCATGGACTATAGTATGTCGTTTTTTCATGATTTTCATCCTTTTTTCAAATAGTCCAAAATCACGAAAAACGACAAGCTATAGTAAGCCGTCCGAAAAAAATTATAACTTTGGCATGCTACTAGTCCTACATACTTACACCTAGAATCCCCATTCAAACCTATTTAGGTTCATCTTACGGTGGACATGTTTGCCTGAAAAGGAATCTTTGAAATGTTTCATAGTTTTAGAAATATAGTGCTTTAAATTTGAGAAATTTCTAATGGCAGATAGTGGCACGTCAAAAATTTATTCACCTAGAAACTCCATTCACACTTTTTATAATTCAGCTTTCTGTGGAGACACATGCTGGAACTTTTTACTTTGAAATGTTTTGTGGTTTCTGAGTTATTTAAGTTAAACGCCCAATGCATTCCCAATGGCAATAGCACAAACTTTGGCATGCTACTAGTCCTACATACTTACAACTAGAAACCCCATTCAAACCTATTTAGGTTCATCTTACGGTGGACATGTTTGCCTGAAAAGGAATCTTTGAAATGTTTCATCGTTTTAGAAATATAGTGCTTTCAAATTTGAGACATTTACAATGGGGCTCAATGGCAGATATTGGCACGTCAAAAAATAACTTTCACCTAGAAACTCCATTCACACTTTTTATAATTCAGCTTTCTGTGGAGACACATGCTGGAACTTTTTACTTTGAAATGTTTTGTAGTTTCTGAGTTATTTAAGTTAAACGCCAAATGCATTCCCAATGGCAATAGCACAAACTTTGGCATGCTACTAGTCCTACATACTTACAACTAGAAACCCCATTCAAACCTATTTAGGTTCATCTTACGGTGGACATGTTTGCCTGAAAAGGAATCTTTGAAATGTTTCATCGTTTTAGAAATATAGTGCTTTCAAATTTGAGACATTTACAATGGGGCTCAATGGCAGATATTGGCACGTCAAAAAAGCACTTTCACCTAGAAACTCCATTCACACTTTTTATAATTCAGCTTTCTGTGGAGACACATGCTGGAACTTTTTACTTTGAAATGTTTTGTAGTTTCTGAGTTATTTAAGTTAAACGCCCAATGCATTCCCAATGGCAATAGCACAAACTTTGGCATGCTACTAGTCCTACATACTTACAACTAGAAACCCCATTCAAACCTATTTAGGTTCATCTTATGGTGGACATGTTTGCCTGAAAAGGAATCTTTGAAATGTTTCATCGTTTTAGAAATATAGTGCTTTCAAATTTGAGACATTTACAATGGGGCTCAATGGCAGATATTGGCACGTCAAAAAAGCACTTTCACCTAGAAACTCCATTCACACTTTTTATAATTCAGCTTTCTGTGGAGACACATGCTGGAACTTTTTACTTTGAAATGTTTTGTAGTTTCTGAGTTATTTAAGTTAAACGCCCAATGCATTCCCAATGGCAATAGCAAAAACTTTGGCATGCTACTAGTCCTACATACTTACAACTAGAAACCCCATTCAAACCTATTTAGGTTCATCTTACGGTGGACATGTTTGCCTGAAAAGGAATCTTTGAAATGTTTCATCGTTTTAGAAATATAGTGCTTTCAAATTTGAGACATTTACAATGGGGCTCAATGGTAGATATTGGCACGTCAAAAAAGCACTTTCACCTAGAAACTCCATTCACACTTTTTATAATTCAGCTTTCTGTGGAGACACATGCTGGAACTTTTTACTTTGAAATGTTTTGTAGTTTCTGAGTTATTTAAGTTAAACGCCCAATGCATTCCCAATGGCAATAGCACAAACTTTGGCATGCTACTAGTCCTACATACTTACAACTAGAAACCCCATTCAAACCTATTTAGGTTCATCTTACGGTGGACATGTTTGCCTGAAAAGGAATCTTTGAAATGTTTCATCGTTTTAGAAATATAGTGCTTTCAAATTTGAGACATTTACAATGGGGCTCAATGGCAGATATTGGCACGTCAAAAAAGCACTTTCACCTAGAAACTCCATTCACACTTTTTATAATTCAGCTTTCTGTGGAGACACATGCTGGAACTTTTTACTTTGAAATGTTTTGTAGTTTCTGAGTTATTTAAGTTAAACGCCCAATGCATTCCCAATGGCAATAGCACAAACTTTGGCATGCTACTAGTCCTACATACTTACAACTAGAAACCCCATTCAAACCTATTTAGGTTCATCTTACGGTGGACATGTTTGCCTGAAAAGGAATCTTTGAAATGTTTCATCGTTTTAGAAATATAGTGCTTTCAAATTTGAGACATTTACAATGGGGCTCAATGGCAGATATTGGCACGTCAAAAAAGAACTTTCACCTAGAAACTCCATTCACACTTTTTATAATTCAGCTTTCTGTGGAGACACATGCTGGAACTTTTTACTTTGAAATGTTTTGTAGTTTCTGAGTTATTTAAGTTAAACGCCCAATGCATTCCCAATGGCAATAGCACAAACTTTGGCATGCTACTAGTCCTACATACTTACAACTAGAAACCCCATTCAAACCTATTTAGGTTCATCTTACGGTGGACATGTTTGCCTGAAAAGGAATCTTTGAAATGTTTCATCATTTTAGAAATATAGTGCTTTCAAATTTGAGACATTTACAATGGGGCTCAATGGCAGATATTGGCACGTCAAAAAAGCACTTTCACCTAGAAACTCCATTCACACTTTTTATAATTCAGCTTTCTGTGGAGACACATGCTGGAACTTTTAACTTTGAAATGTTTTGTAGTTTCTGAGTTATTTAAGTTAAACGCCCAATGCATTCCCAATGGCAATAGCAAAAACTTTGGCATGCTACTAGTCCTACATACTTACAACTAGAAACCCCATTCAAACCTATTTAGGTTCATCTTACGGTGGACATGTTTGCCTGAAAAGGAATCTTTGAAATGTTTCATCGTTTTAGAAATATAGTGCTTTCAAATTTGAGACATTTACAATGGGGCTCAATGGCAGATATTGGCACGTCAAAAAAGCACTTTCACCTAGAAACTCCATTCACACTTTTTATAATTCAGCTTTCTGTGGAGACACATGCTGGAACTTTTTACTTTGAAATGTTTTGTAGTTTCTGAGTTATTTAAGTTAAACGCCCAATGCATTCCCAATGGCAATAGCACAAACTTTGGCATGCTACTAGTCCTACATACTTACAACTAGAAACCCCATTCAAACCTATTTAGGTTCATCTTACGGTGGACATGTTTGCCTGAAAAGGAATCTTTGAAATGTTTCATCGTTTTAGAAATATAGTGCTTTCAAATTTGAGACATTTACAATGGGGCTCAATGGCAGATATTGGCACGTCAAAAAAGCACTTTCACCTAGAAACTCCATTCACACTTTTTATAATTCAGCTTTCTGTGGAGACACATGCTGGAACTTTTTACTTTGAAATGTTTTGTAGTTTCTGAGTTATTTAAGTTAAACGCCCAATGCATTCCCAATGGCAATAGCAAAAACTTTGGCATGCTACTAGTCCTACATACTTACAACTAGAAACCCCATTCAAACCTATTTAGGTTCATCTTACGGTGGACATGTTTGCCTGAAAAGGAATCTTTGAAATGTTTCATCGTTTTAGAAATATAGTGCTTTCAAATTTGAGACATTTACAATGGGGCTCAATGGCAGATATTGGCACGTCAAAAAAGCACTTTCACCTAGAAACTCCATTCACACTTTTTATAATTCAGCTTTCTGTGGAGACACATGCTGGAACTTTTTACTTTGAAATGTTTTGTAGTTTCTGAGTTATTTAAGTTAAACGCCCAATGCATTCCCAATGGCAATAGCACAAACTTTGGCATGCTACTAGTCCTACATACTTACAACTAGAAACCCCATTCAAACCTATTTAGGTTCATCTTACGGTGGACATGTTTGCCTGAAAAGGAATCTTTGAAATGTTTCATCGTTTTAGAAATATAGTGCTTTCAAATTTGAGACATTTACAATGGGGCTCAATGGCAGATATTGGCACGTCAAAAAAGCACTTTCACCTAGAAACTCCATTCACACTTTTTATAATTCAGCTTTCTGTGGAGACACATGCTGGAACTTTTTACTTTGAAATGTTTTGTAGTTTCTGAGTTATTTAAGTTAAACGCCCAATGCATTCCCAATGGCAATAGCACAAACTTTGGCATGCTACTAGTCCTACATACTTACAACTAGAAACCCCATTCAAACCTATTTAGGTTCATCTTACGGTGGACATGTTTGCCTGAAAAGGAATCTTTGAAATGTTTCATCGTTTTAGAAATATAGTGCTTTCAAATTTGAGACATTTACAATGGGGCTCAATGGCAGATATTGGCACGTCAAAAAAGAACTTTCACCTAGAAACTCCATTCACACTTTTTATAATTCAGCTTTCTGTGGAGACACATGCTGGAACTTTTTACTTTGAAATGTTTTGTAGTTTCTGAGTTATTTAAGTTAAACGCCCAATGCATTCCCAATGGCAATAGCACAAACTTTGGCATGCTACTAGTCCTACATACTTACAACTAGAAACCCCATTCAAACCTATTTAGGTTCATCTTACGGTGGACATGTTTGCCTGAAAAGGAATCTTTGAAATGTTTCATCATTTTAGAAATATAGTGCTTTCAAATTTGAGACATTTACAATGGGGCTCAATGGCAGATATTGGCACGTCAAAAAAGCACTTTCACCTAGAAACTCCATTCACACTTTTTATAATTCAGCTTTCTGTGGAGACACATGCTGGAACTTTTTACTTTGAAATGTTTTGTAGTTTCTGAGTTATTTAAGTTAAACGCCCAATGCATTCCCAATGGCAATAGCACAAACTTTGGCATGCTACTAGTCCTACATACTTACAACTAGAAACCCCATTCAAACCTATTTAGGTTCATCTTACAGTGGACATGTTTGCCTGAAAAGGAATCTTTGAAATGTTTCATCGTTTTAGAAATATAGTGCTTTTAAATTTGAGAAATTCAGAATGGGGGTCAATGGCAGATTTTGGCAAGTAAAGATTTGAGTGGGGTTTGAACCCACAATCTCCAGATCATGCAGCCAGTGTGCTAAGTCACTGATCTACTTGCTACCTGTCACAACACAGTCTGCTGTTCCCTTTGAGTACAACATTGATACAAAAATAAAATACAAAAAATAAAATAACAGGAGATTTGTCTATTGTTTCTTTTGCTGTTGTTATGTTCGAATGTTTATGAACCACAATGGAAACAAGTCTCTGGCTCTTCTGTCATTATCTATTCGGCCTTTTAAGAACAGCATGCACAGTGGCTCACTGGGTACAGAGCCTGCCTGGTAATCAGGAGGCTGCAGGTTCAAGTCCTGGCTCTGACATAGTGTCCCAAAATCATGAAAATATGACAAAATATATTATGCCGTCCCAAACCATGGACTATAGTATGTCGTTTTTTCATGATTTTCATCCTTTTTTCAAATAGTCCAAAATCACGAAAAACGACAAGCTATAGTAAGCCGTCCGAAAAAAATTATAACTTTGGCATGCTACTAGTCCTACATACTTACACCTAGAATCCCCATTCAAACCTATTTAGGTTCATCTTACGGTGGACATGTTTGCCTGAAAAGGAATCTTTGAAATGTTTCATAGTTTTAGAAATATAGTGCTTTAAATTTGAGAAATTTCTAATGGCAGATAGTGGCACGTCAAAAATTAATTCACCTAGAAACTCCATTCACACTTTTTATAATTCAGCTTTCTGTGGAGACACATGCTGGAACTTTTTACTTTGAAATGTTTTGTGGTTTCTGAGTTATTTAAGTTAAACGCCCAATGCATTCCCAATGGCAATAGCACAAACTTTGGCATGCTACTAGTCCTACATACTTACAACTAGAAACCCCATTCAAACCTATTTAGGTTCATCTTACGGTGGACATGTTTGCCTGAAAAGGAATCTTTGAAATGTTTCATCGTTTTAGAAATATAGTGCTTTCAAATTTGAGACATTTACAATGGGGCTCAATGGCAGATATTGGCACGTCAAAAAATAACTTTCACCTAGAAACTCCATTCACACTTTTTATAATTCAGCTTTCTGTGGAGACACATGCTGGAACTTTTTACTTTGAAATGTTTTGTAGTTTCTGAGTTATTTAAGTTAAACGCCAAATGCATTCCCAATGGCAATAGCACAAACTTTGGCATGCTACTAGTCCTACATACTTACAACTAGAAACCCCATTCAAACCTATTTAGGTTCATCTTACGGTGGACATGTTTGCCTGAAAAGGAATCTTTGAAATGTTTCATCGTTTTAGAAATATAGTGCTTTCAAATTTGAGACATTTACAATGGGGCTCAATGGCAGATATTGGCACGTCAAAAAAGCACTTTCACCTAGAAACTCCATTCACACTTTTTATAATTCAGCTTTCTGTGGAGACACATGCTGGAACTTTTTACTTTGAAATGTTTTGTAGTTTCTGAGTTATTTAAGTTAAACGCCCAATGCATTCCCAATGGCAATAGCACAAACTTTGGCATGCTACTAGTCCTACATACTTACAACTAGAAACCCCATTCAAACCTATTTAGGTTCATCTTACGGTGGACATGTTTGCCTGAAAAGGAATCTTTGAAATGTTTCATCGTTTTAGAAATATAGTGCTTTCAAATTTGAGACATTTACAATGGGGCTCAATGGCAGATATTGGCACGTCAAAAAAGCACTTTCACCTAGAAACTCCATTCACACTTTTTATAATTCAGCTTTCTGTGGAGACACATGCTGGAACTTTTTACTTTGAAATGTTTTGTAGTTTCTGAGTTATTTAAGTTAAACGCCCAATGCATTCCCAATGGCAATAGCAAAAACTTTGGCATGCTACTAGTCCTACATACTTACAACTAGAAACCCCATTCAAACCTATTTAGGTTCATCTTACGGTGGACATGTTTGCCTGAAAAGGAATCTTTGAAATGTTTCATCGTTTTAGAAATATAGTGCTTTCAAATTTGAGACATTTACAATGGGGCTCAATGGCAGATATTGGCACGTCAAAAAAGCACTTTCACCTAGAAACTCCATTCACACTTTTTATAATTCAGCTTTCTGTGGAGACACATGCTGGAACTTTTTACTTTGAAATGTTTTGTAGTTTCTGAGTTATTTAAGTTAAACGCCCAATGCATTCCCAATGGCAATAGCAAAAACTTTGGCATGCTACTAGTCCTACATACTTACAACTAGAAACCCCATTCAAACCTATTTAGGTTCATCTTACGGTGGACATGTTTGCCTGAAAAGGAATCTTTGAAATGTTTCATCGTTTTAGAAATATAGTGCTTTCAAATTTGAGACATTTACAATGGGGCTCAATGGTAGATATTGGCACGTCAAAAAAGCACTTTCACCTAGAAACTCCATTCACACTTTTTATAATTCAGCTTTCTGTGGAGACACATGCTGGAACTTTTTACTTTGAAATGTTTTGTAGTTTCTGAGTTATTTAAGTTAAACGCCCAATGCATTCCCAATGGCAATAGCACAAACTTTGGCATGCTACTAGTCCTACATACTTACAACTAGAAACCCCATTCAAACCTATTTAGGTTCATCTTACGGTGGACATGTTTGCCTGAAAAGGAATCTTTGAAATGTTTCATCATTTTAGAAATATAGTGCTTTCAAATTTGAGACATTTACAATGGGGCTCAATGGCAGATATTGGCACGTCAAAAAAGCACTTTCACCTAGAAACTCCATTCACACTTTTTATAATTCAGCTTTCTGTGGAGACACATGCTGGAACTTTTTACTTTGAAATGTTTTGTAGTTTCTGAGTTATTTAAGTTAAACGCCCAATGCATTCCCAATGGCAATAGCACAAACTTTGGCATGCTACTAGTCCTACATACTTACAACTAGAAACCCCATTCAAACCTATTTAGGTTCATCTTACGGTGGACATGTTTGCCTGAAAAGGAATCTTTGAAATGTTTCATCGTTTTAGAAATATAGTGCTTTCAAATTTGAGACATTTACAATGGGGCTCAATGGCAGATATTGGCACGTCAAAAAAGCACTTTCACCTAGAAACTCCATTCACACTTTTTATAATTCAGCTTTCTGTGGAGACACATGCTGGAAGTTTTTACTTTGAAATGTTTTGTAGTTTCTGAGTTATTTAAGTTAAACGCCCAATGCATTCCCAATGGCAATAGCACAAACTTTGGCATGCTACTAGTCCTACATACTTACAACTAGAAACCCCATTCAAACCTATTTAGGTTCATCTTACGGTGGACATGTTTGCCTGAAAAGGAATCTTTGAAATGTTTCATCGTTTTAGAAATATAGTGCTTTCAAATTTGAGACATTTACAATGGGGCTCAATGGCAGATATTGGCACGTCAAAAAAGAACTTTCACCTAGAAACTCCATTCACACTTTTTATAATTCAGCTTTCTGTGGAGACACATGCTGGAACTTTTTACTTTGAAATGTTTTGTAGTTTCTGAGTTATTTAAGTTAAACGCCCAATGCATTCCCAATGGCAATAGCACAAACTTTGGCATGCTACTAGTCCTACATACTTACAACTAGAAACCCCATTCAAACCTATTTAGGTTCATCTTACGGTGGACATGTTTGCCTGAAAAGGAATCTTTGAAATGTTTCATCATTTTAGAAATATAGTGCTTTCAAATTTGAGACATTTACAATGGGGCTCAATGGCAGATATTGGCACGTCAAAAAAGCACTTTCACCTAGAAACTCCATTCACACTTTTTATAATTCAGCTTTCTGTGGAGACACATGCTGGAACTTTTTACTTTGAAATGTTTTGTAGTTTCTGAGTTATTTAAGTTAAACGCCCAATGCATTCCCAATGGCAATAGCACAAACTTTGGCATGCTACTAGTCCTACATACTTACAACTAGAAACCCCATTCAAACCTATTTAGGTTCATCTTACAGTGGACATGTTTGCCTGAAAAGGAATCTTTGAAATGTTTCATCGTTTTAGAAATATAGTGCTTTTAAATTTGAGAAATTCAGAATGGGGGTCAATGGCAGATTTTGGCAAGTAAAGATTTGAGTGGGGTTTGAACCCACAATCTCCAGATCATGCAGCCAGTGTGCTAAGTCACTGATCTACTTGCTACCTGTCACAACACAGTCTGCTGTTCCCTTTGAGTACAACATTGATACAAAAATAAAATACAAAAAATAAAATAACAGGAGATTTGTCTATTGTTTCTTTTGCTGTTGTTATGTTCGAATGTTTATGAACCACAATGGAAACAAGTCTCTGGCTCTTCTGTCATTATCTATTCGGCCTTTTAAGAACAGCATGCACAGTGGCTCACTGGGTACAGAGCCTGCCTGGTAATCAGGAGGCTGCAGGTTCAAGTCCTGGCTCTGACATAGTGTCCCAAAATCATGAAAATATGACAAAATATATTATGCCGTCCCAAACCATGGACTATAGTATGTCGTTTTTTCATGATTTTCATCCTTTTTTCAAATAGTCCAAAATCACGAAAAACGACAAGCTATAGTAAGCCGTCCGAAAAAAATTATAACTTTGGCATGCTACTAGTCCTACATACTTACACCTAGAATCCCCATTCAAACCTATTTAGGTTCATCTTACGGTGGACATGTTTGCCTGAAAAGGAATCTTTTAAATGTTTCATAGTTTTAGAAATATAGTGCTTTAAATTTGAGAAATTTCTAATGGCAGATAGTGGCACGTCAAAAATTTATTCACCTAGAAACTCCATTCACACTTTTTATAATTCAGCTTTCTGTGGAGACACATGCTGGAACTTTTTACTTTGAAATGTTTTGTGGTTTCTGAGTTATTTAAGTTAAACGCCCAATGCATTCCCAATGGCAATAGCACAAACTTTGGCATGCTACTAGTCCTACATACTTACAACTAGAAACCCCATTCAAACCTATTTAGGTTCATCTTACGGTGGACATGTTTGCCTGAAAAGGAATCTTTGAAATGTTTCATCGTTTTAGAAATATAGTGCTTTCAAATTTGAGACATTTACAATGGGGCTCAATGGCAGATATTGGTACGTCAAAAAAGCACTTTCACCTAGAAACTCCATTCACACTTTTTATAATTCAGCTTTCTGTGGAGACACATGCTGGAACTTTTTACTTTGAAATGTTTTATAGTTTCTGAGTTATTTAAGTTAAACGCCCAATGCATTCCCAATGGCAATAGCACAAACTTTGGCATGCTACTAGTCCTACATACTTACAACTAGAAACCCCATTCAAACCTATTTAGGTTCATCTTACGGTGGACATGTTTGCCTGAAAAGGAATCTTTGAAATGTTTCATCGTTTTAGAAATATAGTGCTTTCAAATTTGAGACATTTACAATGGGGCTCAATGGCAGATATTGGCACGTCAAAAAAGCACTTTCACCTAGAAACTCCATTCACACTTTTTATAATTCAGCTTTCTGTGGAGACACATGCTGGAACTTTTTACTTTGAAATGTTTTGCAGTTTCTGAGTTATTTAAGTTAAACGCCCAATGCATTCCCAATGGCAATAGCACAAACTTTGGCATGCTACTAGTCCTACATACTTACAACTAGAAACCCCATTCAAACCTATTTAGGTTCATCTTACGGTGGACATGTTTGCCTGAAAAGGAATCTTTGAAATGTTTCATCGTTTTAGAAATATAGTGCTTTTAAATTTGAGAAATTCAGAATGGAGGTCAATGGCAGATTTTGGCAAGTAAAGATTTGAGTGGGGTTTGAACCCACAATCTCCAGATCATGCAGCCAGTGTGCTAAGTCACTGATCTACTTGCTACCTGCCACAACACAGTCTGCTGTTCCCTTTGAGTACAACATTGATACAAAAATAAAATACAAAAAATAAAATAACAGGAGATTTGTCTATTGTTTCTTTTGCTGTTGTTATGTTTGAATGTTTATGAACCACAATGGAAACAAGTCTCTGGCTCTTCTGTCATTATCTATTCGGCCTTTTAAGAACAGCATGCACAGTGGCTCACTGGGTACAGAGCCTGTCTGGTAATCAGGAGGCTGCAGGTTCAAGTCCTGGCTCTGACATAGTGTCCCAAAATCATGAAAGTATGACAAAATATATTATGCCGTCCCAAACCATGGACTATAGTATGTCGTTTTTTCATGATTTTCATCTTTTTTTCAAATCCTCCAAAATCATGAAAAACGACATGCTATAGTATGCCGTCCGAAGCCATGAACTATAGTATGTCGTTTTTTCATGATTTTCATCTTTTTTTCAAATAGTCCAAAATCACGAAAAACGACATGCTATAGTAAGCCGTCCGAAAAAAATTATAACTTTGGCATGCTACTAGTCCTACATACTTACACCTAGAATCCCCATTCAAACCTATTTAGGTTCATCTTACGGTGGACATGTTTGCCTGAAAAGGAATCTTTGAAATGTTTCATAGTTTTAGAAATATAGTGCTTTAAATTTGAGAAATTTCTAATGGCAGATAGTGGCACGTCAAAAATTAATTCACCTAGAAACTCCATTCACACTTTTTATAATTCAGCTTTCTGTGGAGACACATGCTGGAACTTTTTACTTTGAAATGTTTTGTAGTTTCTGAGTTATTTAAGTTAAACGCCCAATGCATTCCCAATGGCAATAGCACAAACTTTGGCATGCTACTAGTCCTACATACTTACAACTAGAAACCCCATTCAAACCTATTTAGGTTCATCTTACGGTGGACATGTTTGCCTGAAAAGGAATCTTTGAAATGTTTTATCGTTTTAGAAATATAGTGCTTTCAAATTTGAGACATTTACAATGGGGCTCAATGGCAGATATTGGCACGTCAAAAAAGCACTTTCACCTAGAAACTCCATTCACACTTTTTATAATTCAGCTTTCTGTGGAGACACATGCTGGAACTTTTTACTTTGAAATGTTTTGTAGTTTCTGAGTTATTTAAGTTAAACGCCCAATGCATTCCCAATGGCAATAGCACAAACTTTGGCATGCTACTAGTCCTACATACTTACAACTAGAAACCCCATTCAAACCTATTTAGGTTCATCTTACGGTGGACATGTTTGCCTGAAAAGGAATCTTTGAAATGTTTCATCGTTTTAGAAATATAGTGCTTTCAAATTTGAGACATTTACAATGGGGCTCAATGGCAGATATTGGCACGTCAAAAAAGAACTTTCACCTAGAAACTCCATTCACACTTTTTATAATTCAGCTTTCTGTGGAGACACATGCTGGAACTTTTTACTTTGAAATGTTTTGTAGTTTCTGAGTTATTTAAGTTAAACGCCCAATGCATTCCCAATGGCAATAGCAAAAACTTTGGCATGCTACTAGTCCTACATACTTACAACTAGAAACCCCATTCAAACCTATTTAGGTTCATCTTACGGTGGACATGTTTGCCTGAAAAGGAATCTTTGAAATGTTTCATCGTTTTAGAAATATAGTGCTTTCAAATTTGAGACATTTACAATGGGGCTCAATGGTAGATATTGGCACGTCAAAAAAGCACTTTCACCTAGAAACTCCATTCACACTTTTTATAATTCAGCTTTCTGTGGAGACACATGCTGGAACTTTTTACTTTGAAATGTTTTGTAGTTTCTGAGTTATTTAAGTTAAACGCCCAATGCATTCCCAATGGCAATAGCACAAACTTTGGCATGCTACTAGTCCTACATACTTACAACTAGAAACCCCATTCAAACCTATTTAGGTTCATCTTATGGTGGACATGTTTGCCTGAAAAGGAATCTTTGAAATGTTTCATCGTTTTAGAAATATAGTGCTTTCAAATTTGAGACATTTACAATGGGGCTCAATGGCAGATATTGGCACGTCAAAAAAGCACTTTCACCTAGAAACTCCATTCACACTTTTTATAATTCAGCTTTCTGTGGAGACACATGCTGGAACTTTTTACTTTGAAATGTTTTGTAGTTTCTGAGTTATTTAAGTTAAACGCCCAATGCATTCCCAATGGCAATAGCACAAACTTTGGCATGCTACTAGTCCTACATACTTACAACTAGAAACCCCATTCAAACCTATTTAGGTTCATCTTACGGTGGACATGTTTGCCTGAAAAGGAATCTTTGAAATGTTTCATCGTTTTAGAAATATAGTGCTTTCAAATTTGAGACATTTACAATGGGGCTCAATGGCAGATATTGGCACGTCAAAAAAGCACTTTCACCTAGAAACTCCATTCACACTTTTTTTAATTCAGCTTTCTGTGGAGACACATGCTGGAACTTTTTACTTTGAAATGTTTTGTAGTTTCTGAGTTATTTAAGTTAAACGCCCAATGCATTCCCAATGGCAATAGCACAAACTTTGGCATGCTACTAGTCCTACATACTTACAACTAGAAACCCCATTCAAACCTATTTAGGTTCATCTTACGGTGGACATGTTTGCCTGAAAAGGAATCTTTGAAATGTTTCATCGTTTTAGAAATATAGTGCTTTCAAATTTGAGACATTTACAATGGGGCTCAATGGCAGATATTGGCACGTCAAAAAAGCACTTTCACCTAGAAACTCCATTCACACTTTTTATAATTCAGCTTTCTGTGGAGACACATGCTGGAACTTTTTACTTTGAAATGTTTTGTAGTTTCTGAGTTATTTAAGTTAAACACCCAATGCATTCCCAATGGCAATAGCACAAACTTTGGCATGCTACTAGTCCTACATACTTACAACTAGAAACCCCATTCAAACCTATTTGAAATGTTTTAGAAATATAGTGCTTTCAAATTTGAGACATTTACAATGGGGCTCAATGGCAGATATTGGCACGTCAAAAAATCACTTTCACCTAGAAACTCCATTCACACTTTTTATAATTCAGCTTTCTGTGAAAACACATGCTGGAACTTTTTACTTTGAAATGTTTTGTAGTTTCTGAGTTATTTAAGTTAAACGCCCAATGCATTCCCAATGGCAATAGCACAAACTTTGGCATGCTACTAGTCCTACATACTTACAACTAGAAACCCCATTCAAACCTATTTAGGTTCATCTTACGGTGGACATGTTTGCCTGAAAAGGAATCTTTGAAATGTTTCATCGTTTTAGAAATATAGTGCTTTCAAATTTGAGACATTTACAATGGGGCTCAATGGCAGATATTGGCACGTCAAAAAAGCACTTTCACCTAGAAACTCCATTCACACTTTTTATAATTCAGCTTTCTGTGGAGACACATGCTGGAACTTTTTACTTTGAAATGTTTTGTAGTTTCTGAGTTATTTAAGTTAAACGCCCAATGCATTCCCAATGGCAATAGCACAAACTTTGGCATGCTACTAGTCCTACATACTTACACCTAGAAACCCCATTCAAACCTATTTAGGTTCATCTTACAGTGGACATGTTTGCCTGAAAAGGAATCTTTGAAATGTTTCATCGTTTTAGAAATATAGTGCTTTCAAATTTGAGACATTTACAATGGGGCTCAATGGCAGATATTGGCACGTCAAAAAAGCACTTTCACCTAGAAACTCCATTCACACTTTTTATAATTCAGCTTTCTGTGGAGACACATGCTGGAACTTTTTACTTTGAAATGTTTTGTAGTTTCTGAGTTATTTAAGTTAAACGCCCAATGCATTCCCAATGGCAATAGCACAAACTTTGGCATGCTACTAGTCCTACATACTTACACCTAGAAACCCCATTCAAACCTATTTAGGTTCATCTTACGGTGGACATGTTTGCCTGAAAAGGAATCTTTGAAATGTTTCATAGTTTTAGAAATATAGTGCTTTTAAATTTGAGAAATTCAGAATGGGGGTCAATGGCAGATTTTGGCAAGTAAAGATTTGAGTGGGGTTTGAACCCACAATCTCCAGATCATGAAGCCAGTGTGCTAAGTCACTGATGTACTTGCTACCTGCCACAATGCAGTCTGCTGTTCCCTTTGAGTACAACATTGATACAAAAATAAAATAAAAAAAATAAAATAACAGGAGATTTGTCTATTGTTTATTTTGCTGTTGTTTATCTCTAGACGTTCGAATGTTTATGAACCACAATGGAAACCTTGAGGTTCATATCTATATCTATCTATTCTGTCATTATCTATTCGGCCTTTTAAGAACCGCATGCACAGTGGTTCACTGGGTACAGACCCTGCCTGGGAATCAGGAGGCAGCAGGTTCATGTCCTGGCTCTGACATAGTGTCCCGCAAATATTACATAATATATTATGCCATCACAAACCATGGACTATAGTATGTCGTTTTTTCATGATTTTCATATTTTTTTCAGATCCTCAAAAATCACGAAAAACGACATGCTATAGTATGCCGTCCGACTTTTTTTTTAAACTTTGGCATGCTACTAGTCCTCCATACTTACACCTAGAATCCCCATTCAAACCTATTTAGGTTCATCTTACGGTGGACATGTTTGCCTGAAAAGGAATCTTTGAAATGTTTCATAGTTTTAGAAATATAGTGCTTTAAATTTGAGAAATGTATAATGGCAGATAGTGGCACGTCAAAAAAATCACTTTCACCTAGAAACTCCATGCACACTTTTTATAATTCAGCGTACTGTGGAGACACATGCTGGAACGTTTTACTTTGAAATGTTTTGTAGTTTCTGAATTATTTAACTTAAACGCCCAATGCATTTAGGTTCATCTTACGGTGGACATGTTTGCCTGAAAATAAATCTTTGAAATTTTTCAGTTTTAGAAATATAGTACTTTCAAATTCATAATGGGGGTCAATGACAGATTTTGGCACATCAAATAATCACACTAATAATGTTCATACATCGATGTTTTTTTTACAAACCCAACACATTGTTTGAACCGTCAAGGTTCGCCATTGGTACCAGTCAATTCATGCTGCTTTTTTTTTTTTGTTCTTCTAGAAATTGGTATTGAAAGTAAAGGCATGAGTAGGGTTTGAACACACAACCTCCAGATCATGTAGCCAATGACCTAACTCACTGAGCTATGTGCTACCTCCAATAGTACAGTCTTCCTTTGCCTTTGAGAAACAACATTGGTAGTAATTAAACAAAGTAACAGCTTTGTCTATCGATTGTTGTGCTGTTGTTTACCTAGACGTTCAAATGTTTATGAATCACAATGGAAACAAGCCTCTGGCTTTTCTGTCATTATCTATTTGGCTTTTTGTACACAAACAGCACATTGCCTCACTGGGTAAAGAGCCTGCCTGGGAATCTGGAGGCCACAGGTTCAAGTCCCATCTTTGATGATGGAACTTTTTACTTTGAAATGTTTTTTAGTTTCTGAGTTATTTAACTTAAACACCCAAGGCATTCTCAATGGCAATAGCACAAACTTTGGCATGCTACTAGTCCTACATACTTACACCTAGAAACCCCATTCAAACCGATTTAGGTTCATCTTACAATGGACATGTTTGCATGAAAAGGAATATTTGAAATGCTTCATATAGTTTTAGAAATATAGTGCTTTCAAATTTGAGAAATCTATAATGGGGCTCATTGGCAGATTTTGGCACATCAAAAAAGCACTTTCACCTAGAAACTCCATTCACACTTTTTATAATTCAGCTTACTGTGGACACACATGCTGGAACTTTGAAATGTTGAAATGTTTTGTAGTTTCCTGAGTTAGTTAACTTAAACGCCCAATGCATTCTCAATGGCAATAGCACAAACTTTGGCGTGCTACTTTTGTAGTTTCTGAGTTGTTTACAGTAGCAAGTGTGATTTTTAGGTACAGTAGGTATAGCTCTACGTGGCAGGGATGGGTGGAAGAGTTATACATTTTCCCTTTGGCAGATATCCCAGCATTCTACCCTAACCGTATCGAAGACATTGAGCAAATATAACTCAAAGTATAATTTAAGACCATAATATACAAGGACAGTACCTGGATTAGTTCCTCTCTGGTGTCAAACTGTGACACTAGAACATTCTCCCCATTAGACATTCTGGTCAGAGACACACACAGCCTCCCAGAGGCTCGCACATGGCCGTCATCCGGAAGGTTCTCCTCCAAGAAGTCCCGAGCGCTCTTCAGGAGGTTAAAGGTCGGGTGGAAAACCCCCAGGGTGTGTCTTCTGGCCTCAATAGCTGTAGACATGACATCAGCGATGCATTTCTCTGCACGGAGGACAGCAATGTCGATTGATTACTTTATTAGTCAGATTAGACAGTATAGGTACAGTAGGGGTGTCGCGATTCCCGTTATGAACGATTCAAAATCGATTCATAATTTCCAAAAATCGAACTAGTTACAGTTATAGGAGTTTTCACTACATGGTGTTTGTGATATGAAATGTAAGCTTACCCTAATCACAGTAAACATCATGTCTTCAGTCATTCTCAAGTTACTGTAGTCACTTCAGTTCAAGACTGGAGTAGATTGTGATGAAATCCTTGAATCAAGAATCATTTTGAATAGAGAATCATTTGAATCTGGAAAAAAATGCTTTTGAATTGAAAAATCGTTTTTGGATTGAGAATAGAGTTGAATCGAAAATCGATTTTGAATCGAATCGTGACCCCAAGAATCGGAATCGAATCGAATCGTGGGACACCCAAAGATTCACAGCCCTAACAGTAAGACATTCAGGTTAAAAGGATAACACAAAAAGGTCCTGGGGACTTTTTTCCATTGTGGTCCTATATGTTCAATTATATTAATCAACATAGCATATTAACACATTAATGTCATCAACAAATAACTATACGCACAAAGGAGAAAAGGGAAAAACAGTGGCAGTGAATGACTCCTCAAGTTTTATGTTTATTAAATGGATAAATAAATGACCACTTTTCAACCTATCTTCATATAATAGGTCCTATAATAATCATGATAAAATGGCACCATTTTTTTCTACTCAGTCTGCTTCTCATAGGAGGGCTGTGGGCAGTTCAGAAACCCGTCCACCAGTAACATCATCGATGGGGAATCCAAGCTAATAGAAACTGCAGGCTTTCTAGTCCTGAAAAGTTGCAATGCGAATCGTTCTCACGATGATAAAAATCTAAACATTTTTGTAAATAAATCTTGTTTAAAAGAAATCTGCCTAACGACGATGTCACTGGTGGACGGGTTTCTGAACTGCCCACAGCCCTCCTATGAGAAGCAGACTGAGTAGAAAAGAATGGTGCCATTGTATCATGATTATTAGTGATGACCTATTATATGAAGATAGGTTGAAAAGTGGTGAAGTGGTCCTTTAAGTAAAGTGAATAGTCTTCAGGGAGTGCAGTAAGAAGGCAACTGCCGAAACATTGGTTTTATGTGTTCTTGCTCATATTCAGATGGAGGCTTTGCCTAGGCTTTACCTATAGAAATCTCTTTCTATATACAGAAGATAAACTCTCCGGAGTCCAGGGGGAGGGACATCCAAACACACACCTCCTCCTGTTATTTACACTCATAGTGATCTGTTTGCTCTGTAGATCAAAAGTCATGGCACCCAACAGAGTCCAGGAACACTGGGCCAGCTCTGCTGCCCATTTCTTACGAGGAGAGAGAGTGCCTATTGGAGCTGGTGGTAGTGGGTGGTGTTTGTGATACCCCATGGTAAATTGTTATGATTCATCATTCATGTTGCCAACAGGAGTGTGCAAGAGAGATATACTAGATGTTTTTCTCATTCATGTTGTTGCTCTGGTTTGAACTCTGTGACGGATGGAATTTGCTCCTACTGCTGTGTAGAGGTACCGTAGGTGTGTCAATGAACTTGAAAGTTATTGTTGCCCTCGTGCTACCACAGGTTAAACCAATCACGTCATATTATGTCATGTTCATTTTAGTAGTCTGTTTTAGTGGCAGCTTCATTGCCATTAAAGCATTGGATTGAATGATTGCATATGCAGCACTAACATCATTTACTACTGATTGTTGGGTCTCAAAGGTATCAAGGGGGTGATATAAACTAAAGGATGAACATTTTGTCTTTTTATGTGAGAAAAGAACATCAGCGGTTTGCTGTAGTAACATAGTTTACTTGTGAAGTGGCAATATTCGGTCCCTTCAACAAATTTGCATTCTTCGGGCAGTACTTTAAAAAATACTTTTCTAAAATAAATAAAAATGTGTTTCTTATACAATGTGGTCAGGAAAAAGACTACAGCAATCAAATACAAAGCATTACATTGGCTCATTCTTAATACAGCTATTGCACACTGCACATGGAATTCTTAAAGGGATTGTGACGTTAAAAAAAAGTTTTTGTAATTTTCCTTAATTCTTTTTAGGTTTTCTGAGCTCAGTTGCACCCAGAAAACCTGAACTTTAAACATTCAGTAGATCTTTTGTGGTCTAGGGTTTTCTCAGATTTTCCTGCTGTTTGTGATGTCACAGCCTGCAAATCCCAAATATGCCAATGGGATTTGCCAGCAGATGTCACTGTTTTGCCTGTTTTCATTGCAGCTCAAAAGGCTTCCAAACCCCAGAGAAAACTCCAGACCACAGAAAATTCACTGAATGTTTAAAGTTCAGGTTTTTTGGGTGTAATTGAGGTCATTAACTTTATGAAAAAAATAAAAAATAAATGAAAAGTAATGTCATGAAACCTTTAATAAGGCTCTTACAACTTGTCACTTAGTTACTTCTTCAATCTTCTTCAATCAAACCCAGGCCAATACACATGATCCAGGATGACAGCAATGTTTTTTGAGTTTGTAGACAATCGAGCTATACTATTGGCTGTAAAAGATCTAGCCTGTGGCCTTTACACCAGCCCAGAGGTCGTCCTGCCCCGCATGCATGCACTTCCAAGATCGCCAAGGACAGATAAGGTAAGATAAGATAAGATAAGGTGGCAGCTAGATTCCCCACTATTTGCTTTGGAAGCAGTCAATTAGGCTACTACGCATAGCCTACAGTAACAGGGTCGTCCAAAATAAACATAGGCGTTGTGGTTTGAGTGTCGATCTGCTTACAGAGTGAGACGTCAGGTCTAGGTCCAGTCATACCAAAGATAATTTTAAAAATGGTGGTAACCAATGCATGCCAATCTCTTATGGGTTTGGATTGTGTAAAGGCCAGTCCACACCAATGCAACTCCTTGCAACATTGCAACTACTTGCAAACGTTATCCCAAATGGCAGTTGCAAGGAGTTGCGTTGGCACACTGGTTTTAAAACAGTTTTATTGATTGCGACTAGTTGCATTGGTGCGGTCTGGACTTAAAGGCCTGACCGCAACTGAGTCGCAGCTTCTTTCAACAAATGCGTTTTAAGGCCAGTGATTCCACACCAATGCAACTCCTTGCAACATGCAACTACTTGCAACCATTATCCCCAATGGCAGTTGCAAGGAGTTGCTGTGGACTGGCCTTGCAGGGTCCCTATGACATACTATATCACAGCCAGGCGGTGTATTCATTGTACTTGGACATTAAGCTGCCTCACACTAAAACAGGATTTGGCTTTATGACCTTATGGCACAGGAACCATTAAGCCAAATTCCACTACCCAAAATCTCTGCCACTCGCTCAAATTGGTGACCTTCTGAAATGTGACAATCGTATAGACCATTGGTCCCAAAAAGGTTTTTGGCCGTGCACCGAAAATATATTTTTTTAATGATTATGGCAAATCACAGAATTTCACTGCACTAAGAGACATGCAGCTGCTGTATACTTTTGCCGTTTGTGCTAAACGCACCCTATTTTAATCTCTGCCCGGGGCAGCTGCATAGCACCTAGCTTTGGTAGTGTATCCTGCCGCAGTGCCGCGGCGCGGCAGCACTATGGTGTTCTATGCGGCGCAGTGATACTGAACACAAAGAAAATAGTACCATGTGACAGAGGGGTCAAAGTTGAACGAAGGTTGGTCTATAATGGTAGATATAGGTCAACAATACGAATGACGCTAGTTTTGTAGATTGGTTTATTTATAATGCGTGGCCCCCAGTGACCCTGGGAACTACTTGATATTCCTCCAAACAGGAGCAGCACTCCCAGCACAGGACTCGGCCAGTCAATTAATACCTTTGCAACCGCGATATTTATGGTAAGCATTTCATACAGCTTTATGTCCAAAAATCCGAACCAACCCTTTAATGTGCTATTACACTATTACACTTATTGCACTTATTACACTATTACACTTATTACACTATTACACATATTCCACTATTCCACTATTCCACGTATTACACTATTACACTATTACACTATTACACTATTACCTTATTACACTATTACACTATTACCTTATTACACTATTACCTTATTACCTTATTACACTATTACCTTATTACCTTATTAAACTATTACATTATTACACTATTACCTTATTACACGATTACCTTATTACACTATTTCTTTTTTCACACCCCTTTCTTTTTTTTTACCACCTAAAACAAATCTACCCACATGTCCCCTTAGGGGCACTATTTCAAAGTCGACGCAGAGACAGTGACGCAGAGACAGTGGCGCAGAGACAGTGATGCAGAGACAGTGACGCAGAGACAGTGACGCAGAGACAGTGACGCAGAGAGAGTGACGCAGAGACAGTGACGCAGAGAGAGTGACGCAGAGACAGTGACGCAGAGAGAGTGACGCAGAGAGAGTGACGCAGAGAGAGTGACGCAGAGAGAGTGACGCAGAGACAGTGACGCAGAGAGAGTGACGCAGAGACAGTGACGCAGAGAGAGTGACGCAGAGAGAGTGACGCAGAGACAGTGATGCAGAGAGAGTGACGCAGAGAGAGTGACGCAGAGAAAGAGAGAGAGAGAGACGGCATACTATAGCATGCCGTTTTTTCATCATTTTTGTATGACTGTACTGTACTGTACTGTACTGTACTGTACTGTACTGTACTGTACTGTACTGTACTGTACTGCACTGTGCCCCACTGTACTGTACTCCACTGTACTGTACTGTACTCCACTGTACTGTACTGTACTCCACTGTACTGTACTCCACTGTACTGTACTGTACTGTACTGTACTGTGCCCCACTGTACTGTACTGTACTCCACTGTACTGTACTGTACTGTACTCCACTGTACTGTACTGTACTGTACTGTACTGTACTGTACCGTACTGTACTGTGCTTTACTCCACTGTACTGTACTGTACTGTACTGTACTGTACTGTACTGTACTGTACTGTACTGTACTGTACTGTACTGTACTGTACCGTACTCCACTGTATTGTGCTGTACTCCACTGTACTGTACTGTACTGTATTCCACTGTACACAATAACCGCCATTACCCTTTTCATGTCACGCACCCCAGGTTTAGAGAGTGTTTGCGCACCACAAGGGGTGCACGCGCACCTACTTGCTTACTATACATAACATGGGGTCACTGGGGTGACCTCTATAATGGGGGTGACCCCGTAGCTGAGTGCTTAGGGCATGTATCACATGGCTGACAGCGAGGCCTCTCCAAACTGACAGCGAGGCCCTTTGCTGCATGTCACTTGCATAATATTTTCTCCATGTTTCCCATCTCTCTATTGAACATATTGAATAAAGGGCCAGAAAAGCCAGCTCCATTAGCCACTCTCTCTCCTCGTAAAATAAACAAACTTGGGAAAAACTGCTTTAAAGTGTTGTGCTCCCCATACTATAGGCTCTTACAATTTACAGGGTCTGCTTGTATAACTCCCTTTTTCCTCTGGGACATTTTCAATCTCACATATCAACTTTGGTTAATTTGAATTGCACCTGTTTTAATTGATGTAGCCTACTGATGTTGATGATTAGGACCTAATGATTAGGTGATGATATTTCTTTTAAAAAGGTAGGGTAAGCGATTCTTTTTTTGGTTAGAACAAAACGTTTTTTGTTTAAAAGCTTAAAGTATATGTTGATGACAGTACCGGTAATCATTGCTATAGTGTTTGTTCATTAACAGGAGTCTTCCTGTCTCTCCAGCTCTTTGATAAGCATTTTTATCAATTCAATTTTATCAGCTTACATGTTTGTGTTCCAGTTCCAATTTTGTCTGCTCATTTATTTGTCATCACTTCCAATTTCACTTGTTTAATCTGTATCCTGACTGAGTTCTCTATCCTGATTGGATAAAATTCCTGACCTGAAAATGAACATTACTGAACAAACACTCTAGCAATGAGTATAGTGATCAGAATAGAGCTGTTTTTAAATGGTAGACAATGATACACAACATAGTGCCCATGAGCTGCATTCAATGCATGACTATTATTTATATAAAAAAAACTATTATTAGTATAGGTCTATTATAAGTACGAGGCTTCTTTTGACATACTGAACAGAGATCATCAACATAATTGAAAACATTGTTGATCCATTTACCTACATACCTAAGGGGATTCCAGTGACTAGGCTTGCTGCCACTAGGCACCCCGATGACGCTCCACTGATCTTAGATGCTCCTTGGACCAAACGTGGGACACGTTCAAGAATACAACTCAATGCTCCCATGTAATAAACACTTCTAAATCCACAACCGGCAAAGGCGATATTCCATTCTTCCCCTACGCAAAACATTGTCCCTGGCATTCCAGTTGGTCACACTAAATTCACAGTCAAACCATCAAAAAAAAAAGACTGTAGACCATACATATCAGCCTTTAAATGTTTTAATTGTCTTTGATTTTTGAAGCTTGCCCTAACCCACAAGAACACTGTCCTTATCTCCATTACAGAGATAAACAATAAAGTGACCATAATATAGGCTACTTGAGTTGGCCAGAATGTTGAATAACTTACTAGGCTCAAACGTCATATGGAAGGGGAGTGGTTGGCTCATTCACTGAAAGAAAACAAGCCAAAAGGTCAACCATGTGCTTCTTTCCTAACTGTAGCAATGAAATTCCAGAACAAGAGACACAGTCGTTTGAACAGTTTTGTTGTATCATGATGAGTAATTCATGACATTTGTTTTCAAGTCAAGTCACATTTATTTATATGAAGCACATTTGACCAAAGTGCTGCACAAAGCAGGGCGAGAGGCTTCCTAATTGTAACATTTTGCGCTCTTTTCTTCAATGATCTTTTTACCCACATACTGTACTGTATGACATGACGACATCGTGATGGCATTGACCAATCAAGAGACAGCGTGCACGTTACAACCTCTTTACAAATAGGACGGCTCTCCCCTATCAATATTACAAATACAGAAATCATCAATGTGGACGACTGGACATTATGCCATGTATTTCTACTGTATGAGGTACATAATTTGTATTTTATACGTTTGACATATATAAAACAAAATCACACTCGTATGAACTTATGTAAGGGGCACTCTTATCATACATCACATTCCGTGCTCAGCCAATCAAATCATCACATTCCGTGGTACAAACACACACAAAGCTGTGCATAGGGAATAAAGGCCCTCAAAAATCATGAAAAACATACTATAAAAAATATCACACTTGTGTAAAATGAGGCACCCTCTTATCATCATACATCATCCTACATCAAATTCCGTGCTCAGCCAATCAAATCATCATAAATGTCATTCCGGCCAATCACTTTTGGTGTCTTCACTTTTCTGCCCTCACTTCTATCCTCATGTACTTTGCTCAGCCAATCAAATCATCACTATGGGGTGATCAGCCAATCATCAGCCAATGTTTGTGCTCACCCAAACCCTCAAAGCTGGGCATAGGAGGGGCTCAAAAACGATGAAAACCATACATACGACATGCAACATATATTGCATGTCGTTTTTATTATGGTTTTGATCATTTCTCTCATCTTGAGCATCGCTCTTATGCACAGCTTTGTGTGTCTGTATGAGCACGGAATGCTGATTGGCTGAGCACAGAATGTTAGGTATGATTTATGATGTATGATGATTTTTTTTATCATTGATGACCATGAAAAACTACATAAAAAAAATCGTGTTAGGTATCATCTCAAACAACATACTATGTCGTTTGTCATGGTTTATCATTTAAAAAAATTTTTATCGTCAAAAACCATGAAAACCGATATACTATAGAATGTAATTTTATATGATTTCAAGCATAATTTTGTATCGTCGAAAACCATGAATAACGACATACTATAGTATTTGATTTCATTAAATAAAACAGACAATGCATTTCATATTATTTTATTTCATAAAATTATGAACAATGCAAAAAACATTTATATGATTATCGTTTTTTTTATCGTCGAAATCCATGAAAAACGACATACTATAGTATGTCATGGTTCATCATTTCTCTAATCATTTTTTTTATCGTCAAACAATAAAAACCGACATACTATATGATATAAATATGATGGATGGTATGATGTTTTTCATGATTTTTTATCATCGAATACCTTGATTATGTCGTACATTATGAATTAATTCATAGATGCCAGCAGGTAAGTAGGCTCAGGGCCCGAAGCTTGACATTTCACATCCTCCACACACCCAAACTCTGGATTGGTGGTAGGTGTTGGGGGCGGTGTCAGTGGTAGGAAATCAGGGTTCGTATTAGTATCCAAGTAGAAGCTGTCGCTCGAGGTCGGTGGGGGTGTCAAGCTCAGGGGTGGTATTTGTACCTGCTCTGTTTCTTCTCTTGCGCTACACACATCCAAGTGTGAGGGCAGGCTTGCACATCTGCGCAGTGGGGTGTAGCCGGGTGATGACCTGGGTGTTACAGAAAAGGGGGGAAAAAGAAAAAAGTCAAAGGCCTATATATAGTTTGAGGGAGGTAACAATGTCTGTTCAACATTGCCACCTAGTGTTAAGAACTGCACAGCAGACAGTGTGTTCAGCAGAGTTGATAACTAATGTAGGCAGGCTGTATGGTGTTGCCTTGCTGCCCTCTATCCAGCCTGACTGATAATGTACGCTCCTTGTAAATACCAGAAGCAGGGTTCACCTCCCGGCCGGTGCTACATTGGTGGCAGCGGTTATGAAGGGAATGAAGGCGCTATAGGTCTCTGTGAGCACCTGCCTGGTCATGGAGGTCCTTCCCAGTTGATCTTGGTCTGCTCCATTGTGGTTTCTGTATTTTATAAATGTATTTATATATTTATTTTACCCTTCGTGTGCCAATGGCTCGTCCGTCCAGGCTTGTTTGTAGAGCTCTCCGGCCTTGCGGTACAGCCAGGTCACATCCGGGGTTACACCAGGCAGCCAGCCCACCAGTCTAAAAAGTCAGTTTATTTATATAGCACACATTTCACACGACAAGCGAGGACTCAATGTGCTTCAATGAAATACAATACATAAGAATAAGAAAATACAAAAAACAATAATTATACAAAAATGAAGACGACGACATATGATTAAAATAGTTATTTAAAAATGAAAATAACTACAATTCAATTCAACATCGATTGGTAGAGAATTCGACAAAGTAGGACCATAATGACCAGTGGTGGCAAAAGTACTCAGTTGTTTTACTTAAGTAAAAGTACCAATACTGCAATTTAGAACTACTTCGTTACAAGTAAAAGTACGTAATTGAAAATGTACTTGAGTAAAAGTACAAAAGTATCGGCATCAAAATGTACTTAAAGTACTAAAAGTAAAAAGTACTCATATTGCAGTCCCATTTCACAAGTTCAAAATGTGTGCAAAATCTTTTGAAAATAGCCGATCTACAAGCTCACAATGCGTCACGTTGCGAGGCATTGTGAGCTTGTAGATCGGCTATTTTCAAATGGCCAAAATGTATAGGGTTGAAGTGGTTAATGTATGTTTTCTAATGAAAATCACTAAAGTAACTAGTAACTAAAGTTTTAAAATAATTGTAGTGAAGTAAAAGTACACATTTTGGCTCTGAGATGTAGTGGAGTAGAAGTAAAAGTACTGGAAATTGGAAATACTCAAGTAAAGTACAAATACCTCAAAATTGTACTCTTAGTTACTTTCCACCACTGATGATGACTAAAAGCACCATGACCTGATTTAGACATTGATGTCAAAGGTTGTGATTGGCTCATAATAGTAATGCCGAGTCCTCACCTCCGGCCCAGAGACCAGATTGAGCCCACAGGCAGGAGGTAGGAGGCGGCCACTATCACTGTAGAGGCCTTGGTCAATGCACTGCCTCCTTCATGTTCCTCCCTGCATGCCTCACACAACACTGTGCACAAACATAAACACACATTTATGGTTAGCATGGAGCAAAAGTAATCACATTACCACCTGCTGAATTGAATAACTCAGCAGGTGTATTAAATAGAGCTGGGACTCGATTACAAATTTTAATCTAATTAATTAGAAGCTTTGTGATTAATTAATCTTGATTAATCACATTTTAATCGCATATCAATATTCAACCCGAGAACAGTGATAAACCTTTTTTTCAAATGTTTTTGGTATCCCAGTGAATCAATGAATAGTGACTACAGGATACCACTCATTTTCAAAATTTTCATTAATATACCTTAGAGCTGTTAATAATAATAAATAATAAAAAAGTCACCCCATTCTGTGTTGCCTAGAACTGGAGGTCTGAAAAAAAATCAGTGACAGTAACAAGTACATCTCAGTGACATCACAAAGCTGTACTTCATATTGTTACTGTTTTTTGTCAGACCTCCAGTTCTAGGCAACACAAAATGAGGTGACTTTTTATTATTTCCAGTTTTCCACACAACTCCATAGATTTTTTTTGAAAATGAGTGGTATTCCCCTTTAAGCAATACAACTTTTTTTTCAACAGATAAACAAGTGCAGCAAGTGCCTATATAAAGTGTCTATGAATACTCAAATGTGCTTTGCATGGTGGGGCATTATTAGGGGGGAAACACTTAAGGAATAAAATAAAAAACGGTGGAATGAACTAGCTGGGGAGTGCATTTCACATGGGGTTGGGGCAGACCATTGTCTGACCACGGACTTTCACACTTGCTGCTTCAGTATGTTTCGCATCGAGGACAGCTTGACAGCTTCGTGCTGTGGTGAAATCTCCGCGAGCCTCTGCAAGCCTCTACTCAGTGCGAGACATGCTAAGCTGAAGCAGCTAGCATGGAGCTAACATTGGTCATATGGCTTATGGATCCTTTCCCTCTGATATTGCACACAACCATGCTGCTATCCACGCGTCCATCCGATAGCTTTTAAATCTAAATGCCCCATCCACGGAGCAAAAGCGATATAAGCGGCTTCATTCGATTCGTTTCTCGTTTGGGTGGTGTTGTTGTCTGACGGAGCTGTAGTGTAGAGTGGACTGCTGCTGCTGGAAGGGGGGGGGGGGGGGGGCTGCTCCTCCCCCCCCCTGCAAGCAGTGCAAGGCATGCAGAGCCTATTCAGTAGGCTACTAGAAATGCGGCCAGTGAGAAACGTTCCGCCGTGGAAAGAAAAGGTGCGATTAAATGCGTTAATTTTTTTAACCGTTACATTTTCTGTAGTTAATTAATCTCAATTAACGCGTTAAAGTCCCGGCCCTAGTATTAAATTAATTGGATGTAATGCACACTGCACAGTACTGTACATATTGTACAATTACAGTATGTCACCTCCATTTCCAGTACTATTGGAAACCAGCGTTTCATATTATTGACAGTAATAGACAGTATTTAAGAGCACTTGAGTGACGACACAATAAAGCAGGGTACTGTAGTTCGATCTTCACCCGTTGTGCTTAATGTCATAAAAGTTATTTATCTATGGAGAAATTAATAGTTTCAAACATGAATGTAACCAGCAGATGGTGTAAGTTTGCAATTTTCCCTTAACTCAGACCACATGATACTTGAGAATGGTCACCATGATGACAGGTTTGGACAATAGGCATCATGAGTTGTTTTTCACCATTTTCCACAAAACACAAAAAAATCATTGTCTTTGTCAGTGTTCATAACACAGCACAATGCTGCAATAGTCTCACATAGCGAAACAAACGGAGATCTCCGCCCACTGATACGTCTTGTGACATCTAAATTCAATGTAAGGTCATGAACTGGGCAGAAACAATATTTAAAAACAAACTACATTGCTGAACCAATGCAAAGACTTTAGGGCGGTCCTTCATATTGAGACGTATCAGTATTGTTGTCTCCACCAGGCCGAAGGCATGGGGAGAGAGTATGTTTTGCACTCCGTCCGTGTGTCCGTCCATCTGTGTACAGCTAATCTCCGGGAACGTTAACCCGGTCGATGCCAAACTTTGCACACACACACTCCCTAGATGCCAACGATGAACCTCTGTCCCAAATTTTTCAGAACGGCCTGTTATAGCGCCACCAGGATGCCGACTTTTGTAAAACACATTTGATATTATTCCTCTATATTTTGTTTCAAACATCCCGCAAATCGTTACACAGTATCTCTATAGTCATGTGTTCAAGACGGATCTGTCCGATATTTCATATTCCATCCTGATTGGCTAACATTGGCTTTCAAAATTTGCAGGATTGGCCCGTTTTGAACAAAAAGCCTCAAATCATGAACACAGCGTCCAATTATCTTAGCGTACGTGAAATCTTTCACAGATGTTCCTACTAGGCTGAGGAATATATCCCCCCCTTTTCACATTGGCCTGTTATAGCGCCACCAACAGGTGGATTTTTGTAAAACACATTTTTGGAACAAAATGCCTCAAATCATCCAATTGCCATCCAAGGCATAAGAAGAAATGGCACCCTTTTCACATTGGCTTATTATAGCACCACCCGGAGGCCACAACCTGACCTGCCCTGGTGGAGACCTGTGCCCAGAGGGGCACTTTTTCTATTTATTTATTTTTAAACAGTGGGCGTAGGTATTAGTGTTGGTTTGCTACGCTGTTCAAGGCAGGCACTAGCTTTGAATTTAGATCTTCCCAGGTGATTGTTGTTGGTAGGCAGAGATCTCAGATCGGCCATGCAATCGACCATACGTCTGCACTGACATTCATGTCAAACTTGAGCTGACATAAGCCTTGCGTAGTGATACTAATATCACTGTGTGGATATTAGTCTCGTCCCTCTCAGTGTTAGTTTTTTCCCCCGCAATGTCCCGCCCCATATTTGAATGCTGGGCCCTGGTTGGTTATAGCCTGCTTCCAGACGCATTCTTTACGCCAACTTTGGGGTCCTCTATGTCATTTATACATATAGATTCAATGTAGCAATGTGAATAATACATACAGTACCATGCTTTTCTACTTTTTAAAAACAACTCTAGATATTCATGGTGCCCTCCTGGTAACATTGCATTGTTCTTACCCTTTTTAATACCGACAGGGAGGTTGTGTATGTCTGTATGGTCCAGCCACCAGTGTGCATTTTTAGGAGGCTTCTCTTTGGTCTGCTCTGCTACCAGCTCAGAGCAGGGAGGCGTGGGCTCTGCTACCAGCTCACAGCAGGGAGGTGTGGGCTCAAGGGGAAACTCAACATCGATGAGGCCTGTGGTAGATATTTTTTAACATAGACAGAATTAAGCATGGCAATCTAAAGTGTAGATTGTTTTTTGTTTTGTGACATTTTGCAGTTTTGATCCTAAATTGAATTATGGACAAAAATAAAAGTGAACTACTATTGCAAATAATGATGGATATCATGTACAGTGGTACTTTCAATTGTATTTCACACAATCCAGGTCATAATGACTGTTTTACATGTGAAATATACAGTAGGTAAGGATTTCCCCCAATGTATACATTTCTTAGTTTTTAGGCTTTTTCTGCTTTTATTGATAGTTTGAAAGTAATTTGACAGGAAATTGGGAGAGAGATGGGGGGGGGAGACACACGGCAAAGGCCGTCGGGATCGGGAGTCGAACCCGCGGCACACCAGCTTTGTGGGTGTTCGCAGTTTCCCTTTCCGTGATGCGATGGACCGATTACACAGCGCCCACAGCCCCACACAACCTGCCCAGCACGGAAAATGCACGGTTTGTGTGTGTGTCTCACTCAGATCGCACTGCCACGACGCGGCGTTAGGCGTGAGTGCGCAAGCTTCTAGTATTATACAATTAGGAATAAGTCCCATTAGCAGAGAAGAGCTTACAGTTCTCTTGAAGGAAGCGAAGAGCATCCATATAGCCATTATGGCAGATTCCACCAACAATCTGTAACAAAACAAATGCATTTGATTTAATGATGCCCACTGCTGAACACGGAGTCAGTGTTATTCTGCAGCCCCCAGCAGGTTTATTTACTGAGGGTTAATTTTTATGATTCAAAGTTTTATTGCTTTTTCAGTTTAGGCGCACAGGAATGACTGAGAATGTACATAAAAGAATCATACAAACAATTAAGACAACAAATGAAACAAAACTAGACAAGAAAAAAAAATACAATACACTACACTACAGGAAATAAAGCGTCTGGGTTTCCGAGGCTATACACTACCAAACCTTTACAGAAAAGATAATACAATACAGACAATACAATACAATAAAATACAGTACAATATAATAAAAAAAGAAAGAGAAAAATGAATTGAAGACAATGCCATTGAACCTGGGTAATATTAATTTACACTGTATCCAAGGAAAAAGAAAAGACAGAAAAAAAGGATGTTGCGCTCACACCATAATGGGATCTCTGACAGCAACATGCATCCTCCCCATTTACGAATATATTTATCCAGTCTGTCGGACCTCCTATATGCCATTTCTTCGTATGCTGCAACCCTGCCTATTACTGAGGTTTTTTAACTGCTGGTCCGTGTGGTCGCTGACCATGCATTCAGTAATGTAGGAAAGTGATATATTGTGTGTGTGTGTGTGTGTGTGTGTGTGTGTGTGTGTGTGTGTGTTAATATATAGCCATTGTAATGCGTGAGGGGCTATGATTTTTATTTATTTTTTAAATAAAAAAACATTTCCCCCTAAAATAATACATGAAATTTTAAACCCCCTCATGCATTAGATTAGAAGGACAATATCATTCACCAGAACAAGGACGGGTGTTTTCGATGAATCCATCATGGTTAAAATGGAGTTTGAGGTTACTTACAATGTCTCGATGGTCTCACCTTAGGCTCAGGAGGGAAGAAGGTGCTGGCGACTCGGTACGCGTTTTCTGAGTTGACCTGGATGCTGACGTTATTAAAGTTGAACGCATGGAAGTAGCGGGTTCCGTCACGTGGGCATATGTCGCTTTTCCCGGCATAGGCTGAGATGGTGAGCGTGTTCCTCAGCTGGCAAAGGGGCAGGTTATTGCTGATGGCACCATCCATGTAGTGCTTTGAAAGACACATGGACATACTGTAGATCAGGTGGTCTGTGGACCACTGGTGGTCCCTGGAAGTATTGCATGTGGTCCCTGACCATTCATTCAGTAATGTAGGATTTGTTAATTTTGAAAAATGTCATTCCACTAGTTGAGAAACAGTGAACTGAATGACCAGGTGACCTATGATGACTGTCCATGTAGTTATTTACCGACAAATTGGGGGAAGTGCAGCGGATTGTCTGGTTGAGTCATTATTATTAGGAGATTATTAGTAGTCAGTGGACAATTGGTTGAGAAACAGTGGAATGTATACACATGGGATGCATAGCAAGTGCATAACAAAAGCATTAATCTTAGCCCATATCCCCACCCAACGCAACAGTGGTCCCCAGGTTGATTCTAAGTCAGGGTGGTGGTCCTTGGTTCACAATCAGTTGAAACCCCCTGCTGTAGATGGGTCTAAGATTAGTTAAAAGGTTTAATTGTGCAGATGAGCACATACAGTATAAAAAAGGTTATTATTGGTGAATAAATATGTACATTATAAGTGGTTTAAAATAACTGAGACTTGGTGACAGCTTGGGAGGACAATCCTGTGAGACGTCCTAAACCCTGACAACCTGTGAATTATGGTCAATGTGTAATGGTCCACTCACCACTCCTCGATAGGTTGGTGGAATCACACCACAGTATATAGGGATGAAACAGCTGCATAAGAGAGCCTGGGGAATTACAACAGTAGACAACTCACTGCACAGAATCATGAACATCTTGTATATTTTATGCTTGTACTTTCATAATATATTTTCATAGTCTGTAGTATTTTGTAACCCGACTCCGCCAGATGGGGCAGCAGAGAGTACACTGGGTTCCCCCTCCTGCTCCCATCTGGGAACTCTCAGGCAGACTTGATGCCCGGCCACAAAACGGCCTGGCCAATCAGCGGCAGCTAGAGGCGGGATCAAGGCATACACAGTGCTGCCTTGATCCCGCCTCTAGCCGCTGCTGATTGGGGGAACCCAGTGTACTCTCTGCTGCCCCATCTGGCGGAGTCAGGTTAAGTATTTTGTGTTAATGCTGCGATTACGTACTACCCCACCGGGATAGATCAAGTTTCTATGTAATTTAGAATAGCTAAGCAGACACAGTATACAGCACACAATGTACTACTAACACTATGCACTCACATGCAGGAGACTGCAAAAACACACACCTCCATCATCATACCCTGTCACAGTGTAAACACACACCTCCATCATCATACCCTGTCACAGTGTAAACACACACCTCCATCATCATACCCTGTCACAGTGTAAACACACACCTCCATCATCATACCCTGTCACAGTGTAAACACACACCTCCATCATCATACCCTGTCACAGTGTAAACACACACCTCCATCATCATACCCTGTCACAGTGTAAACACACACCTCCATCATCATACCTTGTCACAGTGTAAACACACACCTCCATCATCATACCCTGTCACAGTGTAAACACACACCTCCATCATCATACCCTGTCACAGTGTCACATAATATACATAGCTCAGTACCTGGACGAGTTCCTCTCTGGTGTCAAACTCAGACACCAGAAAGTTCTTTCCATCACGTACTCTGGAAACTGAAATACTGAGTTTCCCGGAGGCTCGGACATGGGCGTCTTCTGGAAGGACCCTCAGCACGCATTCCTTCACGATCTGCAGCAGGTTGAATGCAGGGCTCAGTGGTCCTAGTTTGTGCTTCCTCGCCTGTTTGCTCATGGACATCAAATCAGCGCAGATTTCTTCTACATGGACATGAGCACAAACGTTTTAAGCACTTAAGACACTTTTCACCAGGGCAGTTTAATAATGAGTGAACCAGAAGTGATTCAGATAATATGTTTATAATGCATTAAAGATATGGGCTTCATAGAGTGTTACCATTCCATTATGTTCAATATTAAACTTACATAATTGGAAAGACCACAAATAGCAGCCGACAATGCCACCCCATTGTCCATCTGTCTAATTCATCACCTATGGGGATTCTGATTGCTGCCATAAGAGCACCTATGGTGCAAGAGTTATACAGTAGGTCAAAGCAAAATGGCCTGGTATAGCGCCACCATGAGGCTGATTTGAAAAATGCGGAGTAGTGTTTTCCTTGGCCTATTGAGTGTCCAAAACACACTGACTGACTGACTGAGTGACTAACTGACGGGCAGTCGGACGGACGGACGCACGCATAGAGGCAAAAACAAAATAATTATGCTAAATGATTTGTATTTGTGTTACTTTGTATAGCCTACTCAAAATGTTGTCATATAGTCCTCTGCAATCTAACTTTTGAGTCCAGTTTAATCCGAAGTCCTTTGAAGCAATGTACTTTGAATTGTGAGGCATGGAACAAAGTTCAGCAGACCTGCACCTGATTGATGTAATAAATAAAAGTTCAACAAGGCTACCTAATCAAGTGTCACACTCACACCTATCTGCTGTTTTTGTGCACTTTATTCCTTGTGTACATATTTCAGTGTATAGATTTCAGGAGCATTGGCCCAGCATGGCTGCCTCTTCTAACTTATCCTGGACACCATCCCAGACCAACTGGTCTGTCTAAACATTTTAGCTATTTAATTTGTCCTGGCAGTGGTAGCCCACAAACAATACCCTCACTGAATGACTGTCTGATGACTGTCTGCTCTCTCTCTCTCTCTCTCTCTCCTCAATAAACAAGTGCAATAAAGAATAGATTACAGTATTTATTGTAGGGTACATCTCAAGTACCATAAGTACAAATTGAATATTCATATTTATGCCATTTTACAACCTCCAGATTTCAATCCAATCTAATTACTTATTTTGTATATGTAGGCTTATAAGGCTATATTTCGAGGGACAAGTGAAATTCCCTGTATGCAAATAGGCCTATCAATAGCCTACTGTACTTAATTATGTCACACGTACAGTTGGCTATAGCCTACCTGATTCTGGTCATACAGAAATGAATGCAAAACGTGAATTTGGGAAAACATAACTTTGATAACTAAATAAATTCCACACAAAATCCCACATACTCAAATGCTCAAATCTCTTTTTATATTTATTCTCACCCATGGGGATTCCGACTGTGAGTGCAGCTGCGATTAGAGCACCTGCCGAGGCGCCGTATATTTTAGAGGCTTTTTCGATGAGCACAGGAAAACGCTCCAGGACGCAACTTGCGGCTCCGATATAATAAATCCCCATGAACCCACAACCAGCAAAAGAAACACTCCATTCCTTTTCCAGGTCAAACATCCTGCACAGGTGTGATAATTTGACAGATTGCCTGGCCCAGGCCCACGCTGAATACAGTCAGTAACAATATGTCGATCAATGCATCTCCTGATTTCATGCACAATTCACATCAGATCTAAAGGTCAAGCAGTTATGTAATGGCAATACATGGTTGCGTTTAGCCCTAGAATGGCTCTGTTGTTACATACAGTACATACAGTATTTCACATACAGAGCCATAGAACGGTCGCGGTTACTTTCATGTCGGACGTTAACTGGGCGGCCTTAATGTGATAAATGCTCTGTTTGTACTCACCCATTAAATAATTCCAAAGACGTGGAATGAAATATGGTCCTCTAGTTTTATATCCATGTGAAAGTTCTGGTACAAAACGTGTATTTAGTCAATTATCTCCACTTTTTCAAGAGATGCACACGGACGTCTTTCTCTCCGGCGAGACCGAACCGGAATGATCGATGAACTGATTGTAGATACTTCCTGTTGTTTACCAAAGACGTCATCACAAATTGACAGGTGCGCTGACATTTGCTCCCACCAACCAGGACGCGCGTCTGTGCATGCCGAGTTAATAAAACAAGCACCTCCATTCTCTGACAGCCTCTCAGAGTCACACCCCAAACTGACGGCGTCTTTGAGAACGAGAAGGTTTGATCGAGTGAACAGATTAGAAACTTACTATATTAGATTGAAAGAACGAACAATATACATATATTATTATTATTATTATTACCCTTATTATTATTATTATATTTTCTGTGTGCTTTAGGCCAATTGGGCTACTTTTCACCTCCAGTATTGGAGGTGTAGCCTACACCTGTGTTATACACAAGGTGTATACACAGTATAGCTTTATTTAAAATGAATTGGAATGCACCTGCCTGTTGCAATTGCAACCAACCATTTCCAAAGAAAAGCAAGGGTTACAAAAGGACTGATATAGAATTGCTTGCCAGTCCAAGGACTGTAGGGCTCACATTCCCAGACTTGGAACCAGAGAGCCACACCTTTATTTGTAATTCTTGTGTGTGTGTGCTGAGGAGCAAAACGGTTCCAAGTGGGAAAAAAAGAACTTTTCCATCCTCTGAGACCTCTGCCAGTGCCCTTAGGAGAGCGACAAAGTTGAGGACAATAAAAACATCTCCCATTGACCAAGCAATAAAACATTTAAAGAATTGTCAATATATGAAAGCTGTGAGGATTCTTTTTAGCACAGACAAGGCCAGGAAGCCCATGTTGGAGGTTGTTTGCAAGGCACTCACCCAAGAGGTAACTAACCCTATATTTCCTTTTTTTTAACCAATAAATCTGTTTTGGGTCACATGATTATCTCGCTCATATATTAATAAATGGACACACACACATATATATATATATCAGTGGTGTATTCTTATTTTCTATTTTGTTTGGTTTTCAGAGAAAAGCAATGGTCCAGGACAAGAATAGTCCCCTGCAAAAAAAACCCACTTTGGAGAACATTCAAATGTTTTCCTGGGGAGAGACGATGAAATGGCTTGCCATAAAGGCACCTGTCACAGACTGTTGCCTAAAGTCTATGTTTCCTTCCCCGGAAAGCATCAGGACCCACAGATCTGTTGGACGTCTTAGATGTAGACGGTATACAACATATTATACATGTAGCCACATAGTAATTAAAATCAAAATCTAATTACTACCATAAAATGAATATTTCCAAAATGTAGAACCCCTGTGCTATTTCCGACTTTTCCACTGATGTTGGGAATGTGCTTTAGGGTGAAACAAAATCTGAAGCATCCCTTTAATTCTAGACATTTCAATTCTTTCAGTATTCAAACAGAGGAAGAAGCTGAGGAACATGTGAATAAAAGAAAAGGCATGACAATTGCAATCATGCAAAACACTGCATCCACAGCCAAAGTGAATTTTATTCAGGGTTGCATAGCCATCTCCATGTGGAAACAAGGGTGCCCAGGCAACATTTTCCAAACACTCAACTCCCTGGGTGTCTGTCAGTCGAAAGTAACATCCAGGCGCCTCATTGATGGGATGAGAAAGGGACTTGTAAAAACATTGAATATCTGGAAGGACAAAATAGAGGTGAGAGGCTTACTCTGAAGTTGAATATGGCACTGATAATGGGGTAGTAACCATAGTATTAATAGCAAACTGTACTTATATTATTAACTTATTCCATAGTGCTTCTATATTATGAAGATCAATAGCAGCACAATGTATATTAGTTTCTAACCTGGGGCGAGAGAGATGATTGTACCATGTTCAGGTTTGGAATTATATTTCCACTTTCAGACACAAGAACCATCGCCTGGAAAGGAGATGACATTTTCTTTGACTTGGGACAATGTTCAGGTGAATTATAGTTTTGTCGGTCATATGAGATTGTAAATTAAATTATGAGTTTGATGGTTGGTGTCAAACTTCCTGCCCCAATATGCAGAGTTACACTATGACTACCAACAATTTCATCCTGTTCTCATGAAAAGCATTATTCTTCATTAGGTATAGTGCTGCATCATAAGACAATATAAATATCCACCAAGAAATTACTATAATAATAGAATTCATTTCAGATATATGTGCAAGAAAATCATCATGCAAGGAACAGCCCAGGCAATCAAGTTCTGCTATGGGCACTTTCATTCGCCCACCTCAACAAGGTGTCCTTCAGCCACCTCACTGGATCTGGAATGAAGGCAATGGAAGTGTCCCCTTACCACATCTTACCATCCACAGAGGTAGATAGCCTGTTACAGTTCTAGGAATAAGTAATATATTTGAACAGGAACATATGTTGAATACAAATCTAAATCATTCCATTGTTACTATCTCATGTGAATTTGAGTCTGCTGATATGCTGTTGCTTGTAGGATTACAGTGCCATCAAGCATCGGATGACCATTTTGGTCATGCGGGTGCTGGCAGACAACTTGACAGCCTTGCAACCTGTCAAAAACACCGTTATCCGTCATATTGACCATCTGTATCATGATGAGATGTCCCAAAAAAGTGAACTAGTAAGCAACGTAACTCACATTATTCACTATAATTTGGAAGGTAAAAGACCATTCTTTGAATAATATTTGTTGAAATGTTGTTCCATAAATTCCACCTAGGTGAACTTGGGTGTCATTGACACAAACCCCAGTTCTCTTTCTGGTGTCATTGAAATTATGGATGCCTTACACAAGCATGTCCCCATTGTGGATGGCAAGCCATTCCCTGTGTTGTGTTGTGGGGATGGCTTGAGCATTGAGAGAATGACAGACGCCCACCACACAAGGGTCACCCATGACACCCCAGAAGAGAGACTTGAGGGGCTTGTTGAAGCTCCTCAAGACTTTCATAAAGAGATGCTCCTTCTGCAGGTATACCAAATGCAATTTGGCATACAATTTGTATACAATCCATGTTATCACATCTGGTTTGCATCACATGTATACTATGCTTCTATGTTCTACACTACAGGATGACTTTAATCTTCTCTACCATGAGAAAAGCATGGCAGCACGTGGCACTCTTGGCCAGATGAAGATCGCGTTTGGCCACAGGTCCCTGAAAAAGGAGGTGAAGAAGAACTTCCAACATGCTGCAGACATGATGGTGGTAAGATGACAGATCTTTATACAAAATAACAAACTTTATACTGTATTATTATATCAGCTGGTTTTAGTAATTCATAACTCTTTAATTTTCAGTTTAGTTGTTCAGCATACATCACTGCCTGTGCAGCCAACTTCTTGGGCATTGCTAGGGCAGATGATGATGTCACCGATTTCAACCTGGCTGCTGACAAACTGCAGTGGCTCTATGACCTTGCAGAGAGAGTCGTTGAATTCTCTTGGTTGGCTCCTAAACGAGAGGAAATTGACATGGTGGCCACAATTGCCCAACAAGATGATGGCAGCCAAAAGAAATATCCTTTCTGTCATTGCAAGGAAGGTAAAGAAATGTTAACACCAAAAGTGCAATTGTGGGTGGTCAAATCATTGTTCAATAAACTGCACAGTGTACCATTTGGAGACTATTTTACATTGTTGTTGAAGCAGTAGTTGCACTTTGTTGTACATTTACATAGCTCACACATGGTGAAGATAAAGGCTAATACTAAATAGTATACTAAAGACGCAACTTCAGATGGGAGACAAGTTGTTTGTGATTCACCAAGCCTGTTATGTTTCCTCAACAGAAAAAGGTGGAGAAATGCTATTGTGCTCAAACTACGACTGTCCTCAGATGTGGACCCACTTGGCCTGTACCGAGCTTCCATCTGCGCCAAAAGGGGATTGGTACTGTAGTCCCATCTGTGAGGACAGTTGTAGCTACATATATTGCACATGCCATCACAGAAAAGGAGGCAAAATGGTGCAGTGTCATCTTAAAGCTCAATGCCTCCACAATGAGTGGTACCACATCCAATGTTTGAGGCCTGTGGAGCGTAAAAAAACTCGAGGTATAATTTACTGTGCGTCTATTGCTTGACCTCTATAGAAGTTAATAATCAATGAAACCATTTAATGACATTATGATCTTATCAAAAACGCATCATGTCATCATGTCTTACTTAAGAGTAATCTTTTGCATTTCCACTAAAAGGTGAATGGTACTGCTCACCAGAGTGCTCTCAGGATCAGAGTCAGGACAGGGTCCTGAACTATACCAAGGCACTCATGTGGAGAGGCCTTTGTCACATGGCTAGGCAGGACTGTGTCAGAGAGGGTGATGGCCCAGGGTTAATGCAGTTCTGGAAACATGACCTTGTGTCCTTTTGGCAAGGCAACCATCACAAGTACTTCATACTTGGCAACAAAATGCTAATTGGTTGGTATATAGTATGGTGGTAACAATTTGATTACAGTATGATGCCATTTACATCTATAGTGGTTTGTGTCTTTTAGATTTGTTAAGCCTTGGTTTATGTTGTCCATTAGGAATTGAGGGTTATTTGCCCGACCGGCTCAGCATGGAGATGGTGTGGGGTAGAGTGGCCAACATGAGTGGTGGGCCTGGGAACAATATTCCTTTGGATCTGGCCAATGAATTTATGAACAATGAATTCAAAGGTATGCCTTCAATCTATTAACAGGGTAGGAATGATGTTTTTAGCCAGTTAACAGTTGTATTATAAAGTACAAAGCTAACTTTGTGGTGTTTTTTATTTTCTCTCAGAAACTCTCAAGTGGACCCGGGGGCGCTACACACCAGAGCAGGTGGCTAGGTGTGCAGAAATGTCTGGCCCATTTGGGAAACATTTCGAAAAGGTTTTCCTGTCCTCTGGGATAGGCCATTACTCAGGCTCCCAAACAACCCACACTGTGGCTAACCAAGAAGACATTGCTGCCTTTGTAGAGGAGTATCAAACTGATGCCCTGTTCTCCTACAAACCAGGACGACAACACCAAAAGTTTGAAAACTTCACCTATCCACAGTCCATCCCAAAGCCAGACAAGATGGGGAAAACCATCAAACGTCTGGCATTTGAGATGGATCTGTGGGACCGGAAGAATGTCATGTCACGTGAGTATATGATACTTACTTACAGTACACTCTATAAGTAATGTGAAAAACCAACAAACACAAGCAAAATATAGACTATGCAAACAGTTGAATGTCTTAATGGAAAATATTAATAATAGTTAACAGACCAGATAAACAAAAAAAATAACATGTTCTGTAGAACCTTTGAAATTGGTTTAATGAAACATGTGTCACTCGGTTTCCACATTGTCACAGACACTGCAGCAGCCTGGCATGATGTGGTCATGTATAGCTGACTTCTTTGTGCCCTTGACAAAAAGATGGTCAAGGACCCTCTTACGGAGACAGCGCTTTTGTCTGTACTGTTCGACCAGGGACAGCATACAGGGCTTTATGTAAAGCTTATTCACTGACCCTGGGTAGATGTACATTTTGGCCTTTCCAGGCAAACCATCCCGTGCACATCTTCCTACCTCCTGCCAGTATGACAGGAGGTCATTTGATGGGCCCCAATGGACAACATGTCTCACATCCCCTATGTCAATGCCTAAGCCAAATGCCACAGTGGCCAGCACACACCTCAATGGGCTGTTGCATTTGGAAAATGTGGCAAGGATTGAATCCTTTTTTCTGGTTGAGATGTGGCTGTGAAACATGTCCACAAGGAGATGCGTTGTTTGCTCTTGGTCAACGTGACACATGGCACTGCCAAGGCTCTCCTTGATCATTCCAAATGCTCGAGTCAATGTTGTCATTGATCTGTAAGACATAAAGGAAGATACGTTGTTGTCATATAGCTTCTGCAGATTAAAACCAAGCATTTCTTTGGTGCGGTTTCACCAATCTAGACACTAATTCTCAATTCACAATATAAAACCTGAGCCTAAACTAATACATTTCTGTTTAATTGTTTAGTGTTGTATTAATTCACTGAAATAATAACTTTGTTTCACAACCTGAAGTAGATGATGGACTTTCCTGCATCTGTGCCTTTATCCTTCAGATCCTGCACCAGCCATCCAACCTCAGCAGTGATGTCAGTACTGATGGCGTCCTGGACCATTATATGGATGTTTGGCCTGAAAAGGATGGTCATTATGTTGTAGGATGTAGGCTATTATTTAGGGGTGGTGGTTTAATGTTTGTTTTTGTATATATTGTGTGTTGCAGATCAGTGGCCTTGTGTCTGCCCTTCTCCTGGTGTCCCCTAACCCTACTAGGTACCCTCACAAAAAAAGCGGCTTGGACTCCTCCTCATGCATTGAAGGAAGCATGAGGTCAGTCCGTTGCTGTCCCCAGGTTGGCAGAGGGAGTGTAGCACCCAGGATTACACTAAACAATTCAAACAGAAGATAAGTCCCTGACCTATGGGCCACATGGCTCGAAACTGTTGTTTCCCAAGGCTACTTACTTATTGTGAGTTGTAAATTGTACAATCATATTATTACCTATAGGAAACACATTCAACTGAGATAAACTACCTGTTGCAGCTGACAGATACAGTTAACACAGATTCCTTATCAAGATTCATAAGATCGATGATATCATCCACCATCTCCTGGGTGGCAGTGGCGGTAAGCATCAACACAGGGCATTTTAAGATAGCCCTGACTTCTGGCACTCTCAAATATGCCTCTCTAAACGATTCTCCCCTACAAATATAAAAATAACACATGGAATTCAATAGTAAGGAATGTAAGACATTATGTATTGTATTGTGTCTTGAACTGTCAGATAGCCTAAATGATCTGGGCTACAGTATGTGTAAAAATATGCACTCTATATGTCTCAAAGAGGGCATTTCTTTGGAGCAAATACAAATATTGTGTGGCATTTATATGTTTTGTTTACTTATTTCATTACTTAATCAAAATGAATACGCTTATAATAAGTATATAGCCTACTGTACTTTACCATGAAGTGATGCAGTGAACTTCATCAACAGTGACCAGACATATTTGATGTTTTTTGCTGTTCAACCATTCCCACCAAGGGTCCACAAACAGGCTCTCAGGTGAAATGAAGAGCATCTTGATGTTCCCTGCAAGAATCTCTGTCACAAAATGATCGAGTAATATCATTAGAACATCAATCTGTCTGTATTAGAAGAGGTATAAGATTGTATACAAGGTTTACTCACCAAGTTTGATGTCATGTGGGATATCACTATGGATGGCTGCAGCTGGAACCCCAAGCTTTGCCCAATGTGTTACCTGATCTGACATCAGTGCCTTAAGAGGGCTTATAACGATTGTGTAGTGCTCACTACCTGGATGTAGCTGGATGTCGATACAGGTCAAATAGAGACTCACTCGTTGATATATAAATAAAGGTGACTTGACTTGATATAAACCTACCTTGTCCATTAATTGACCAACAAGTCCATAACAGGCACTTTTTCCAAACGCTGTCGGTAAAATACCCAAAACATCCTGACCCTTTAACAGGCCTTTAATAATATTTTTTTGTTCAATTTTTAACTGAAAAGGTACATTTAAACTCAAAAGCAAATGTTCAAATTCTTTATCTGTGAGTGCCATTGCATTCACGACAGAGAAAAAAATAATAGACACTTTTATAGACAGAATAAAAGTGTGAACCAAATCTTAGTCCTATAATTGATTTTGTTATATGATGCACAGTTGCACACACAATAGCCTCTACATGTAATGTGCGTTTGGGGTGTGGGACGAGGCTGTCAGAGAATGAAGGTGCTTGTTTTATTAACTCGGCATGCACAGACGCGCGTCCTGGTTGGTGGGAGCAAATGTCAGCGCACCTGTCAATTTGTGATGACGTCTTTGGTAAACAACAGGAAGTATCTAAAATCAGTTCATCGATCATTCCGGTCCGGGCTCGCCGGAGAGAAAGACGTCCGTGTGCATCTCTTGAAAAAGTGGAGATAATTTACTAAATACACGTTTTGTGCCAGAACTTTCACATGGATATAAAACTAGAGGACCATATTTCCCTCCACGTTTTTGGAATTATTTAATGGGTGAGTACAAACGGAGCATTTATCACATTCAGGCCGCACACAATTGAAATCTACCAGGGACAGTAGCGACCGTTCTATGCCTATGATACATGAAAATTTACGAAGTTAATTAAATGATCACAGGCATTCTAGGTCTAGGTTGCGTTGTGCAATTTTCAGACAACATAAAATTACATACATAAGATTGCAGCATGGGAGGAGAGGGGGGATGAATGAACTGCAGGCAGCCAATGTGCCTTCAAAATAAAATCCAGAACCATGCACAACAGAAATTAATTATTATTATTATATGATTGGGAATTTACTGTGTGGATCCATGGAGCTCCAAAATGTGCTGCCAGTTCTCATCCCATACAACCACTGTATCAAAAATATTAGACACATGTATGTTATGTACTTATGTTAGGGACCGTACCCAAGTTATTGTACTACAGTAGGCCTACTGTATGTCGTTGACATGTATCAACTTTTATTTTGAAGTCCTCCTCTAAAACACGAGTCTGTTGCTTACATCCATGTGACAAAGTTCATCATCAGGCACTGGGGGGCGTCACCACCCTATTGTCACCACTCACCATTTACTCAAACCCCCCGAAGGATCCATGCAGTGAGTTGTTGTTGTTACTGGTCTTTTGGGCTGCATGCCTGCAGTGCAACCTCCCAGGCTAGCTATTTGTGATCTGCACCTATTTGTCTTCCAAGATGAAGATACCAGTGGTGGATTTTGGTTCCTACAGCTTGAGTGAAAAGACCGTTTTAGACGAACAACTCACTCCGTTAAGTAAAGAGCTAAAAACTGCCTTCACAGAAGTAGGATTTGTCTACCTGAAAAACACTGGGATTTCTCAAGAGGAGGTGAGTCTCCTCGAGCTCGAGCTACCTGTAGCTCAGGGGTTTTCAACTGGTGGACGGTGGACCACTGGTGGTCCGTGGAAGTATTGCATGTGGTCCCTGACTCTGGTCCATAGCCTAATGCTATATGATTCTGCCTCATAGAAGCATTGGACCAGAGCAGAGCTAGTCTCTGACCATTCATTTAGGTAGGCTAATGTAGGATTTGTTGATTTTTAAAAATGTCTTTCCACTAGTTGATAAACAGTGAACTGAATGACCTGGTGAGTGGTCGACGTATGATGTAGTCATTTTACTGACGAGGTCAAGAAATTCAACAGAAAAAGGGAGTTAGAATCTCAAGAGGGGGAAGTGCACTGTGCAGCGGATTATTATTATTAGGAAATTATAGTCAATGGAATGGACCATTGATTCTAAGTCAGGGTGGTGGTTGATGCATATAAATTTAGGATAAGGGAAGGATTGAAGACCAATCAATCATCTGGACTCTGGAGGAGTACCGTGGAGGAGAATTTGTAAGAATGTAATAGAGTACAAATACTCAAGAAGTCAGAATTAAGGACTGTAAACCTTTTAAACAAGTGAATATTAACTTTATCTTTACTGTTATAATGTTCAACTGTAACTCTATAGTAATACCTTTTAAGGATAAATACTTTAGAGGAAAACTATAATACCAAAAGGAAAGAATTAGGCAGAGAAGTATCAGAGTATACCAGAATACCTTAGAATGAGTTTGACACCAGACACGGAAGAAAGAAGTCCACACCAGAGCTATGGGGATTTTCCATTTGATATATATTACAAATCACATCGGGAGAGAAATGGCAGGTCCGTACAGCGTTAAAACGATCTCTCACTGACACATCATCAGTGACAACATTTTATACTACATAAGTCATAACATCCTTTGGACATGGGGAAGTAATGTATTTGAGTTCAGAGGGTAACCCAAAAGTGAATTATGGCGACACCTATTGCCGGGAGGCCTACTTGGGATACGTGGCAAATTATACTTCCGGTAAAATCCCGGAAGAGTGACCGAAGGGAATTGTAGTTCTTTAAGTAAATGTAGTTCACAGCCCAAGTTACTGACAACCAGCTAACGTAACTAGGAGACAATTTGTCTGCTCTAGCACCGTACCAAGGCCGAATAACATGTTTTTCACCAGAGGGGCAGATAATGCAAGACGTCCAACAGGAGAAAACAATCTTTTATCTTACTCGCTGACTGGGGGAGAGTGAGATTTAATACTATCTGTTTTACGCTGGGGCAGAAATGATATGTAAACTCAGTGGGATACAGGGCATGAAAAATACATAGTTATTGAGAACATGGAAACTACCATCCACCAAAAATAACAGATCTACAGATCTAATAACTCAAAATTATCCATCAGTGGTCCCTCAGTTGAAAACCCCTGCTGTAGGTGACAATGTTACATACAGACACAGCTCCATCTCAATGAATTAGAATATTGTGTAAAGTTCATTTGATTCTCTGTGGGGTTCAGGTCAGGCCAGTTGGCTGGTCAGTTAAGCACAGTAATAATACCATTGGTAGCCTACACCAGTTACTAGTAGTTTTGGCACTGTGGGCAGGTGCCAAATCGAGCTGGAAAGGAAAATTAGCATCTCCACATGAACATGCACAGTAGATCATTATCAGACTTAATTTTATCCTTGTTTTATGTCTCAAAATGACTGGATAGTGGATATACAGGTTTTGTAGCTATTGTATAAATATTAGACCTTAATAATTGTAGAATGTTTAAGCATGTTCTAATCATGTAAACTTAACTTTAAAACAATACAATAGTTAACATAGCCTATCTACAATGCATCATATTCATATCTCGACACGTTGGGGGACCACCACCGCCGCAAATATAAAAGCAGGCAAGCAGCTGGTAATAATGTCATCATTTCTTGTTTCTTGTTTGTCAATAATATAAATGTTCCTTTCCTTATAGGCCTATTATGCTTTGATTACAATTTAATCATGTTATTGTTGAGGGGCGCAAGCCCCTCCTATATCCAGCTTTTGGTGTCTGTCCACAAACTTTGTTCTATACTACACAAACATTAAATTCCCATCGACAGTCTGAGCAAATAGACATATAGTGTCTATTATACGTCATGATGATAAGAGGCAAGAGCGCCCCTCACTTCACACGGGTGTGATTTATTATTATTATTCTTATTAATTAGGACTAATACCTCTTCTCTGTGTGTCTCTTGTTTTTTCCAGGTGAACAATGTTATGGACATTTCCAAGAAGTTCTTTCTGCAGTCAGATGAATTGAAGTTGCCCTTTAGCAGGGGTAGCTTTTCCAACAACATGAATCATGGCTGGGTTTCATCAGAAACTGAAACGTATGTATTTATGTAACCATGTTTTGGCATCTATTTTGTTGTGTGAATGTCCTCATTATGGCCACACTGTCACTGATATGCTCTAATAGTTTATAAATGTGTATATAGTTTTAATCTTGCAAGTACATCCCATACGCTAGAGGGACAGGATAATTGTAATTGGCTAGTTATAGCCTGGAGGGACAATTGCTTGATTTAAAAAACAAGGAGAGAAAACAAAAATTGGCCGATTTGAAAAAATACGTTTGCACCAGCAATATGGCACTGACAGCTAGACCTTTTTAGGTTTTTAAGAACCTTCAACAAAATGTACTACTTGTCCTCGGTATACTAAACTAGACAATACATTTACAATGAATGACTCTTATGTACACAGGTTGAACCCACGGCGACCAGGGGACCTAAAGGAAGCCTTCAATACTGTGTGTCTGCACCCAGATATAGTGAGTGAGGACTCTTAACGTCTTCTGGCTCAATGCATTTCATGCAGTCAACCTTCTGACTTTGCTTTTAATACCCATTAAGTTTGTACTGCAATACAAGATATGAGCACTCTTGATCTGTAAAGGTATTTGTTGTCTCTTTAGTCTTTACGATTAACAGCTCTTGTGATAGACATTGCCTGCTTTGAATGACAGTAATTTACAGCCTAGGCTCAGGGTTTAAATGATAAACTTGATCTATTCTATTCTGAATTAGACCACGATATTCGAATTATATATTGTAAACGTCAACTTTCCATTCCTTTGTAGAAGTGGCCGTCGTCAGGGTTTCGAGAGGTGCAGACAGCGTTCTTCCTGCGCTGTAAGGACCTGTGTCTCAGGGTGCTCAGAGTGATGGCTCTGAGTCTGGGGCTGCAGCCAGCCATCTTCCTCAACGCTCACTCGTTAATCGGGAGTAGGTAATCTATTGTGGTGGTTCTCAAAGTGGGGTCCTTATGAGGGGGTTTCAGTGGGTCCCCAGTTAAATGATTGGTAACTCTTGAGTCCGAGAGTGTACAAATCCCTTACGGGTCCCTTTGGTTCCATTTGTACTCTCTCAGAGTGTTAGTTCATGTACTAGGCGAGTTCTTCAGACTCCACCTTAGCCCGTATCACTTGCCGTAGTAGCCTCGACGACCTTGCAGGCTTATGCAAAGGCTAAAAATGTAATTTAGATAGCATGATATATAGACACGGATGGCAGATCGTCATTGAGCTGGCAATCCTATAGTGTTTTTAGTTTCAATGTATGTACTGTTAGACTGATGATAGGTTCTTGGTTTACTTATGATCCTAGATGACAATTTATATGATCTTGCTTACTGTAAATCGCTCTGGATTAAGAGTGTCTGCTAAATGCCTAAATTGTATATATTTCACCAATGCCTGTGGTGTGGTCCCCTAAAGGTGATGAGAATGGCACAACTCTCAGATCCCTCTACTATCCCCCGGTGGACAGTGGGACGGTGAAGGAGGGACAGCTACGATGCGGAGAACATTCTGACTATGGGAGCATCACAATGGTGTTCCAGAGCCAGGAGGGAGGACTGCAGGTAGTAACAAACACACACACTCACAACCATAGGCTTGAATAACACTTCTCCGCTATACTTTTTACGGTGTGCCTATGAAAGAAATACACACACACACACACACAAACTATAAAATTGCAAGCACTGACTGCAGCACTACAGTATTTTCTACGTAACCATCCCCTGGTTCATGGAAGTTTTTCACTATATTTCATGTAGTCTGTTTCTAGCGAAAATGTAACTACATCAGCAGCAGTAACAATAGCGTTTTCTCTCAGTCAGTTGATTCTTCATATCCATATGAGTGAAACGGCCCGGGATGAATTGTTTATTTTTCAAACACAGTTCTTATATGAGGCGATCTAAAATCCCGCTATGGGGATTACAATGCAAATAAAGTTGTATGAACCAGTGGATTTAGCGCCCTCTACCGATATTGACGTGACGACGTCAGACTTCGGTGCTCTATTCTATTGTGTGTGCTTCCAGGCTGGCCCCAGCTTCACTGCAAGACAAAGTGTAAATTCACGCTGCTAAACTGGACATTATATTCAGGGACGTGATCTCTTGGATGTCCATTGCCTCACATAGGTCCTCGGTCGGTCGGGGGACTACATATCCGCTCCCAGCATTCCCGGCACCGTGCTCATTAACATTGCAGACCTGATGCAGCGATGGACAAGCGACACATTCATTTCTGCTGTGAGTTTACATGTTTGTATGAATGTAATGATCGGACCGTCAAATGTCCTACAAACATATATGTATATTATTTCCTCTGGTATATGAAACTGTAATCTGAGAGATGATTTTCTTTAAGCTTTAGTCAGATTCCATTCATTAAGGGACCAAGCAGTCCCTTATTGTTTTTGTCTGTTTTTTCTAATCCTTCTTCTTCCGCCAAAAATAGCACTTCTGGCTGAACCGTTTTCGCGAAACTCTGCAACATGGTAGAGGGCCATGCCAAACGGTGACGATGCGAAGCCCACAACCATTGGCCTAAGGGTGTCGCTATAGAACTCAATTGAAAATGCAAACTTTGAATGCGCATAGCTCATGAACCGCTTGACCATCGGCAATGAAACTTCGACACACTGTATGCGTCTCCTCATGCCGAACAAGTATTGTGCTGTTACTTTTGACCTCTGACCTTTAGATCACCCACCATTTTGAATTATATGAAAACCAGTTTATCTCCTCCCAGAATCTTTGATCAAAATGCACAAACATGTCTACATGTGAACTTTGGACCTATACGGACAAAAAAAAATCGGACGTACATTTTTTAAGTGAAAAAACGAATGAAATGAAAATGGCTGTTTTGTGAAAATTAATCTTCTGCCCCTAATACCTACATGCAGCATCATATGCTTATGTCATGCCAAATAGCACTGAAACCAGTCTTACTCCAATTGGCTAAAGGGGGGGCGCTATAGCAATTTTTTTTAAATGAAACCTTTGAACAGGCATAACTCATGCCTCGTTTGACCAGAAGTCATGGCACCTGTTTCCACATGTTCCTTGACTCATGGGGAACACATCTGTCACTTTGACCAGTAATCTCCGCCCGCAGATATTCCGCCATTTTGAGCAGTTTTGAGCTTATACCTGATTTTCTTGCTGGATTTTTGAGCAATTTGCATTAAACATTCTACACACAATCTATGGACCATTATCTGAAATCTTAAGACTGTTGTTTTTCGTCCGCTCTACAGGTCCATAAGGTTTTGATGCCACCACCTGGGGACTCCAGCACGCGTCGGTCTCTGGCGTTCTTTGCCCAACCAGATGACGAGGCTCTGATCACATGCTGCGATGGCTCTGATAAGTATCCTCCGGTTAAGTCAGGCACCTATCTCATCGAACGCTTCCAAGACTCTTACGGACGCAAATGAAATGTCTTCCCTAAATACTGTACATACTACATAGCATGAAGTGTTTATTTTCATAAAATTATTTAGTTTGTGTGGCATGTACATTGTATACTACTGAAAATATAAGGAACTTCATCTAGTTTTTTTTCCTATGTACAGGTTTAATGTTTGTTTTTAGTTCAATGTTTCTTTTAAAAACACCATTGACAATGGACAGTTTAATGTTTGTAACAAAGAGAATTTAATGTTTGTTTTGTCATCATTACATCACCTAATCATAGCAACATGAGTTAGAATTCCCTCCTCGATGTTGTAAGATAAGAGCGCCCCTCACTTCACACGGGTGTGATTTTTAATCATTTAACAAATGATAATTTCATTTGATTATTTTTAAAACTGTTAGCCTTAAATATTTGATATGAAGTTACAAATCACTGTGTTAAAGGTTTTTGTTTTAATTAAGATTAAATATGACTTTTTATCACTGCTTGCAGAGTGTGTCCAGTTCATCTCTGCACAAACTACTGTACTATAGACTGTAGGGCTGCAACAGTTAGTTGAACTAATCAGTTTAAAGTCAAATAAGTTCATTTTGAAATAATCAAACAATCATTAAGTTATACTTCTGTAGAAGCTTCTGTAGAAACTTTTCAGTTGCTCGTCACTTCCGTTTGTAAGGGGGAGGGACCTTCCATTGTTAAACATAACAATGTAACATAACAGTATTAACTAGAAAAAGTGCCCTTCTGGGCACAGGTCTCCACCAGGAGGATAGGAGTGTGAGTGACTGAGTGTGATGTTTGGCAAAATGTTTAGGAGCAATATGTGTGTGTGTGTGTGTGTGTGAGAGAGACGTGGCTTGGCCTGTTGTAGCGCCACCATGATGCTGATTTGAAACCTGTCAAGTGGCATTTCTTCCAAAGCCTAGTGGGAAAAGCTGGTTGTTGGAGTGGTTTGCACCACTCAAAAACTATTATTAGTATAGGTCTATTATAAGTACGAGGCTTCTTTTGACATACTGAACAGAGATCATCAACATCATTGAAAACATTGTTGATCCATTTACCTACATACCTAAGGGGATTCCAGTGACTAGGCTTGCTGCCACTAGGCACCCCCGATGACGCTCCACTGATCTTAGAGATGCTCCTTGGACCAAACGTGGGACACGTTCAAGAATACAACTCAATGCTCCCATGTAATAAACACTTCTAAATCCACAACCGGAGATATTCCATTCTTCCCCTGCGCAAAACATTGTCCCTGGCATTCCAGTTGGTCACACTAAATTCACAGTCAAACCATCAAAAGGGCATGTCTAAGACTGTAGACCATACATATCAGCCTTTCTTAAATGTATTAATTGTCTTTGATTTTTGAAGCTTGCCCTAACCCACAAGAACACTGTCCTTATCTCCATTACAGAGATAAACAATAAAGTGACCATAATATAGGCTACTTGAGTTGGCCAGAATGTTGAATAACTTACTAGGCTCAAACGTCATATGGAAGGGGAGTGGTTGGCAATGAGCCAACCACTCCCCTTCCATATGACTTTATCACTGAAAGAAAACAAGCCAAAAGGTCAACCATGTGCTTCTTGAAATTCCAGAACAAGAGACACAGTCGTTTGAACAGTTTTGTTGTATCATGATGAGTAATTCATGACATTTGTTTTCAAGTCAAGTCACATTTAGTTTATATGAAGCACATTTGACCAAACATACTATATGTCGTTTGTCATGGTTTATCATTTAAGATTTTTTTTTATCGTCAAAAACCATGAAAACCGATATACTATAGAATGTAATTTTATATGATTTCAAGCATAATTTTGTATCGTCGAAAACCATGAATAACGACATACTATAGTATTTGATTTAATTAAATAAAACAGACAATGCATTTCATATTATTTTATTTCATAAAATTAACAATGCAAAAAACATTTATATGATTATCGGTTTTTTTATCGTCAATCCATGAAAAACGACATACTATAGTATGTCATGGTTCATCATTTCTCTAATCATTTTTTTTATACACAATTGTTTATACACAAACAATAAAAACCGACATACTATATGATATGAATATGATGGATGGTATGATGTTTTTCATGATTTTTTATCATCGAATACCTTGAAAAACGACATACTGTAGTATGTAGTTGTATGTTGATGTTATACGGTGATTATATTTATACATATAAATATACAATCATCGAGTATGTAACAGTCGTACATTATGAATTAATTCATAGATGCCAGCAGGTAAGTAGGCTCAGGGCCCGAAGCTTGACATTTCACATCCTCCACACACCCAAACTCTGGATTGGTGGTAGGTGTTGGGGGCGGTGTCAGTGGTAGGAAATCAGGGTTCGTATTAGTATCCAAGTAGAAGCTGTCGCTCGAGGTCGGTGGGGGTGTCAAGGTCAGGGGTGGCATTTCTACCTGCTCTGTTTCTTCTCTCGCGCTACACACATCCAAGTGTGAGGGCAGGCTTGAACATCTGCGCAGTGGGGTGTAGCCGGGTGATGACCTGGGGAAAAAAGAAAAAAGTCAAAGGCCTATATATAGTTTGAGGGAGGTAACAATGATTATCTTCAGTTTATCGATGATAATTGATGAACAGAAGCGGCAAGCGCAGTCTGTTCACGTTAATATCGACCAATCAGAATCGGGGCGGGGCTAATTAACATCAATGAAGGACAAGGACTCTCAACCGAATCAAGTCTGTACGACAAACCGTGGAAAGGTTATAGCAAAAAAATAGGAACTATCAAATATCGACCAATCAGAAGAGGGGGTGGATCTACATAAGACTGAAGAATGAAGGACTCTTAACCAAATCAAGTAACGTGACTCACAAGTCTGTATCAAAAGTTATGGCAAAGTCGTTATGAAAACTCACGGTTATTATAACATTTCCTGTCAATAATAACCAGTGTAAAATGGGAGGTAAATGGAAGAAATGGAATGCCCTTCACGGAAAGTGGTTTGTGAAGCAAGCTTCTTCAATCTGGTGGAGTCAGGTTACTTTACGGCACCCACCGGAAAGAGGATGTTGCTCAGAGCCTTACATCACTTCGGTAGAGTGTTGCTGTTCCACAACAGATGCCTCAGACGTATATGCCAGATATTTTGGCCAAATACAATCTCGAACAATGAACTGTACAAACAAGCCGGAGATCACACACAGACGCCTGAGATAGCTAGGAGGACATATACTGAGGATGGAGCAGGACCGCTCCATCCCATTGCCATCCAAGGCATAAGAAGAAATGTCACCCTTTTCACATTGGCCTATTATAGCGCTGCCAGGAGGCCACAACCTGACCTGCCCCGAGGGGCACTTTTTCTAGTTTCTATTATAGCCCTCAGCACTGCACACAGCAGACAGTCTGTTCAACATTGCCACCTAGTGTTAAGAACTGCACAGCAGACAGTGTGTTCAGCAGAGTTGATAACTAATGTAGGCAGGCTGTATGGTGTTGCCTTGCTGCCCTCTATCCAGCCTGACTGATAATGTACGCTCCTTGTAAATACCAGAACCAGGGTTCACCTCCCGGCCGGTGCTACATTGGTGGCAGCGGTTATGAAGGGAATGAAGGCGCTATAGGTCTCTGTGAGCAGCACCTGCCTGGTCATGGAGGTCCTTCCCAGTTGATCTTGGTCTGCTCCATTGTGGTTTCTGTATTTTATAAATGTATTTATATATTTATTTTACCCTTCGTGTTCCAATGGCGCGTCCGTCCAGGCTTGTAAGTAGAGCTCTCCGGCCTTGCGGTACAGCCAGGTCACATCCGGGGTTGCACCAGGCAGCCAGCCCACCAGTCTAAAAAGTCAGTTTATTTATAGCACATTTCACACGACAAGCGAGGACTCAATGTGCTTCAATGAAATACAATACATAAGAATAAGAAATTACAAAAACAATAATTATACAAAAATGAAGACGACGACATATGATTAAAATAGTTATTTAAAAATGAAAATAACTACAATTCAATTCAACATCAATTGGTAGAGAATTCCACAGAGTAGGACCATAATGACCAGTGGTGGAAAAAGTACTCAGTTGTTTTACTTAAGTAAAAGTACCAATACTGCAATTTAGAACTACTTCGTTACAAGTAAAAGTACGTAATTGAAAATGTACTTGAGTAAAAGTACAAAAGTATCAGCATCAAAATGTACTTAAAGTACTAAAAGTAAAAAGTACTCGTATTGCAGTCCCATTTCACAAGTTCAAAATGTGTGCAAAATCTTTTGAAAATAGCCGATCTACAAGCTCACAATGCGTCGCGTTGCGAGGCATTGTGAGCTTGTAGATCGGCTATTTTCAAATGGCCAAAATGTATAGGGTTGAAGTGGTTAATGTATGTTTTCTAATCAAAATCACTAAAGTAACTAGTAACTAAAGTTTCCAAATAATTGTAGTGAAGTAAAAGTACACATTTTGGCTCTGAGATGTAGTGGAGTAGAAGTAAAAGTACTGGAAATTGGAAATACTCAAGTAAAGTACAAATACCTCAAAATTGTACTCTTAGTTACTTTCCACCACTGATGATGACTAAAAGCACCATGGCCTGATTTAGACATTGATGCCAAAGGTTGTGATTGGCTCATAATAGTAATGCCGAGTCCTCACCTCCGGCCCAGAGACCAGATTGAGCCCACAGGCAGGAGGTAGGAGGCGGCCACTAATACTGTAGAGGCCTTGGTCAGTGGTTCATGTTCCTCCCTGCATGCCTCACACAACGCTGTGCACAAACATAATCACACATTTATGGTTAGCATCGGAGCAAAAGTAATCACATTACCACCTGCTGAATTGAATAACTCAGCAGGTGTATTAAATTAATTGGATGTAATGCACACTGCACAGTACTGTACATATTGTACAACTTACAGTATGTCACCTCCATTTCCAGTACTATTGGAAACCAGCGTTTCATATTATTGACAGTAATAGACAGCATTTAAGAGCACTTGAGTGACGACACAATAAAGCAGGGCACTGTAGTTCGATCTTCACCCGTTGTGCTTAAAGGGGCATTCCACTCATTTTCAACATTTTACTATGTCATTAATGTACCTTAGAGCTGTTGTGTGGAAATAATAAAAAAGTTCCCCCATTCTGTGTTTCCTAGAACTAGAGGTCTGAAAAAAAATCATTAACATGGTGAAACACATCTTGATGATGTCATCAAGATGTGTTTCACCATGTTAATGATTTTTTTCATAATTACAGTTCTAGGAAACACAAAATGGGGGGACTTTATTATTTCCACACAACAGCTCTAAAGTACATTAATGACATAGTAAAATGTTGAAAATGGGTGGTTTTCCCCTTTAAACCCGGTCGATGCCAAACTTTGCACACACACTCCCTAGATGCCAACGATGAACCTCTGTCCCAAATTTTCCAGAACGGCCTGTCACCAGGAGGCCGACCTTTGTAAAACACATTCTTTGATATTAATTCCTCTATATTTTGTTTCAAACATCCCGCAAATCGTTACAGAGTATCTCTATAGTCATGTGTTCAAGACGGATCTGTCCGACATTTCATATTCCATCCTGATTGGCTAACATTGGCTTTCAAAATTTGCAGGATTGGCCCGTTTTGAACAAAAAGCCTCAAATCATGAACACGGCGTGCAATTTAAGTGAAATCTTTCACAGATGTTCCTACTAGGCTGAGGAATATATCCCACCGTTTTCACATTGGCCTGTTATAGCGCCACCAACAGGTGGATTTTTGTAAAACAAATTTTTGGAACAAAATGCCTCAAATCATCCAATTGCCATCCAAGGCGTAAGAAGAAATGGCACCCTTTTCACATTGGCTTATTATAGCACCACCCGGAGGCCACAACCTGACCTGTCCTGGTGGAGACCTGTGCCCAGAGGGGCACTTTTTCTATTTTTATTTTTTAAAACAGTGGGCGTAGGTATTAGTGTTGGTTTGCTACGCTGTTCAAGGCAGGCACTAGCTTTGAATTTAGATCTTCCCAGGTGATTGTTGTTGGTAGGCAGAGATCTCAGATCGGCCATGCAATCGACCATACGTCTGCACTGACATTCATGTCAAACTTGGGCTGACATAAGCCTTGCGTAGCGATACTAATATCACTGTGTGGATATTAGTCTCGTCCCTCTCAGTGTTCGTTTTTTTCCCCGCAATGTCCCGCCCCATATTTGAATGCTGGGCCCTGGTTGGTTATAGCCTGGTTCCAGACGCATTCTTTACTCCAACTTTGGGGTCCTCTATGTCATTTATACATATAGATTCAATGTAGCAATGTGAATAATACATACAGTACCATGCTTTTCTACTTTTTAAAAACAACTCTAGATATTCATGGTGCCCTCTTGGTAACATTGCATTGTTCTTACCCTTTTTAATACTGACAGGGAGGTTGTGTATGTCTGTATGGTCCAGCCACCAGTGTGCATTTTTAGGAGGCTTCTCTTTGGTCTGCTCTGCTACCAGCTCAGAGCAGGGAGGCGTGGGCTCTGCTACCAGCTCACAGCAGGGAGGTGTGGGCTCCAGGGGAGACTCAACATGGATGAGGCCTGTGGTAGATATTTTTTAACATAGACAGAATTAAGCATGGCAATCTAAAGTGTAGATTGTTTTTTGTTTTGTGACATTTTGCAGTTTTGATCCTAAATTGAATTATGGACAAAATAAAAGTGAACTACTATTGCAAATAATGATGGATATCATGTACAGTGGTACTTTCAAATTGTATTTCACACAATCCAGGTCATAATGACTGTTTTACATATGAAATATACAGTAGGTAAGGATTTCCCCCAATGTACAAATATAGTTTTAAGAAATTAATAATCATATCTATACAATTGAGAAGAGCACACTTTGTGGGTGGTTCAGTTGGCCAAGTCATTGACCATTGTATGCGGAAGTGCAGTTTACGTCTTTGCTTTGCCGTGATATGTCACAGTGATGTAAATAGGTTTCCAATGTAATGGGTCCCAGGACCCAGGGTGGTCTTTTAGATGGGTCCCATGGACATGACTTTACCTCTGCGTTCTTTTTTTCTTTTTAGATATTTGAGGCTTTTTCTGCTTTTGATAGTTTGAAAGTAATTTGACAGGAAATTGGGAGAGAGATGGGGGGGAGACACACGGCAAAGGCCGTCGGGATCGGGAGTCGAACCCGCTTTGGCACACCAGCTTTGTGGGTGTTCGCAGTTTCCCTTTCCGTGATGCGATGGACCGATTACACAGCGCCCACAGCCCCACACAACCTGCCCAGCACGGAAAATGCACCGTCAGTGGCCAAAGATAAATCGTTGTCTGCCTTCCTTCAAATTGTACGGTTTGTGTGTGTGTGTGTGTCTCACTCAGATCGCACTGCCACGACGCGTGGCGTTAGACGTGAGTGCGCAAGCTTCTAGTATTACACAATTAGGAATAAGTCCCATTAGCAGAGAAGAGCTTACAGTTCTCTTGAAGGAAGCGAAGAGCATCCATATAGCCATTATTGCAGATTCCAGCAAGAATCTGTAACAAAACAAATGCATTTGATTTAATGATGCCCACTGCTGAACACGGAGTCAGTGTTATTCTGCAGCCCCCAGCAGGTTTATTTACTGAGGGTTATTTTTTATGATTCAAAGTTTTATTGCTTTTTCAGTTTAGGCGCACAGGAATGACTGAGAATGTACATAAAATAATCATACAAACAATTAAGACAACAAATGAAACAAACGACAAGAAAAAATACAATACACTACACTACACTACCAAACCTTTACAGAAAAAACAATACAGACAATACAATAAAATACAGTACAATACAATAAAAAAAAAAGAAAGAGAAAAATAAATTAAGACAATGCCTTTGAACCTGGGTAATATTAATTTACACTGTATCCAAGGAAAAAGAAAAGACAGAAAAAAAGGATGTTGCGCTCACACCACAATGGGATCTCTGACAGCAACAGGCATTATGTATCCATTCCTCCCCATTTACGGATATATTTATCCAGTCTGTCGGACCTCCTATATGCCATTTCTTCGTATGCTGCAACCCTGCCTATTACTGAGGTTTTTTAACTGCTGGTCCGTGTGGTCGGTGGTCGCTGACCATGCATTCAGTAATGTAGGAAAGTGAGATATTGTGCGTGTGTGTGTGTGTGTGTGTGTGTGTGTGTGTGTGTGTGTGTGTGTGTGTGTAAATATATAGCCATTGTAATGCGTGAGGGGCTATGATTTTTATTTCATTTTTAAATAAAAAAAAACATTTTGACCTAAAATAATACATGACATTTTAAACCCCCTCATGCATTAGATTAGAAGGACAATATCAGTCACCAGAACAAGGACGGGTGTTTTCGATGAATCCATCATGGTTAAAATGGAGTTTGAGGTTACTTACAATGTCTCGATGGTCTCACCTTAGGCTCAGGAGGGAAGAAGGTGCTGACGACTCGGTACACGTTTTCTGAGTTGATCTGGATGTTGACGTTATTAAAGTTGAACGCATGGAAGTAGCGGGTTCCGTCACGTGGGCATAAGTTGCTTTTCCCGGCATAGGCTGAGACGGTGAGCGTGTTCCTCAGCTGGCAAAGGGGCAGGTTATTGCTCATGGCACCATCCATGTAGCGCTTTGAAAGACACATGGACATACTGTAGATCAGGTGGTCTGTGGACCACTGGTGGTCCCTGGAAGTATTGCATGTGGTCCCTGACCATTCATTTAGTAATGTAGGATTTGTTGATTTTTAAACATGTCATTCCACTAGTTGAGAAACAGTGAACTGAATCACCCGGTGACCTATGATGACTGTCCATGTAGTTATTTACCGACAAATTGGAGGTCAAGAATTTCAACAGAGGGGGAAGTGCAGCGGATTGTCTGGTTGAGTCATTATTATTAGGAGATTATTAGTAGTCAGTGGACAATTGGTTGAGAAACAGTGGAATGTATACACATGGGATGCATAGCAAGTGCATAACAAAAGCATTAATCTTAGCCCATATCCCCACCCAACGCAACAGTGGTCCCCAGGTTGATTCTAAGTCAGGGTGGTGGTCCCTGGTTCACAATCAGTTGAAAACCCTTGCTGTAGACGGGTCTAAGATTAGTTAAAAGCTTTAATTGTGCAGATGAGCGCATACAGTATAAAAATAGTAATTATTGGTGAATAAATATGTACATTATAAGCGGTTTAAAATAACTGCGACTTGGTGACAGCTTGGGAGGACAATCCTGTGAGACGTCCTACACCCTGACAACCTGTGAATTATGGTCAATGTGTAATGGTCCACTCACCACTCCTCGATAGGTTGGTGGAGTCACACCACAGTATATTGGGATGAAACAGCTGCATAAGAGAGCCTGGGGAACAGTAGACAACTCACTGCACAGAATCATGAACATCTTGTATATTTTATGCTTGTACTTTCATAATATATTTTCATAGTCTGTAGTATTTTGTAACCTGACTCCGCCAGATGGGGCAGCAGAGAGTACACTGGGTTCCCCCCTCCTGCTCCCATCCAAGGACTGTCTAAGAAGGACGAGACGCGAAGACCGTACGGGCGACGCCATGTTGCTCACATGGTGCTCCATGGAAGGAAAGAAACATGCGCAGTTGAGACCAGGAAGTTGGACATGACAAATCATAGATATGGCGCAAATGGCCCAGCAGATGGCGTGATGCCACTGACAGGAGATATGCTGTACATATCATGTGACGTCATTGCATTTTACCTTTTATATTAACGTTTTAACAGCAAATGGATAAGTAAGTCCCAGCATGGATCATCACACAGACAGTAATGTTGGTCGGACGTGACATATGTACAAGCATCTCTCCTTTCATTGGCATCACGCCATCTGCTGGGCCATTTGCGCCATATCTATGATTTGTCATGTCCAACTTCCTGGTCTCAACTGCGCATGTTTCTTTCCTTCCATGGAGCACCATGTGAGCAACATGGCGTCGCCCGTACGGTCTTCGCGTCTCGTCCTTCTTAGACAGTCCTTGCTCCCATCTGGGAACTCTCAGGCAGACTTGATGCCCGGCCACAAAACGGCCTGGCCAATCAGCGGCAGCTAGAGGCGGGATCAAGGCATACACAGTGCTGCCTTGATCCCACCTCTAGCCGCTGCTGATTGGGGGAACCCAGTGTACTCTCTGCTGCCCCATCTGGCGGAGTATTTTGTGTTAATGCTGCGATTACGTACTACCCCACCGGGATAGATCAAGTTTCTATGTCATTTAGAATAGCTAAGCAGACATACAGTATACAGCACACAATGTACTACTAACACTATGCACTCACATGCAAAAACACACACCTCCATCATCATACCCTGTCACAGTAACACACACCTCCATCATCATACCCTGTCACAGTGTAAACACACACCTCCATCATCATACCCTGTCACAGTGTAAACACACACCTCCATCATCATACCCTGTCACAGTGTAAACACACACCTCCATCATCATACCCTGTCACAGTGTAAACACACACCTCCATCATCATACCCTGTCACAGTGTAAACACACACCTCCATCATCATACCCTGTCACAGTGTAAACACACACCTCCATCATCATACCCTGTCACAGTGTAAACACACACCTCCATCATCATACCCTGTCACAGTGTAAACACACACCTCCATCATCATACCCTGTCACAGTGTAAACACACACCTCCATCATCATACCCTGTCACAGTGTCACATAATATACATAGCTCAGTACCTGGATGAGTTCCTCTCTGGAGTCAAACTCAGACACCAGAAAGTTCTTTCCATCACGTAATCTGGAAACCGAAATACTGAGTTTCCCGTTTGCTCGGACATGGGCGTCTTCTGGAAGGACCCTCAGCAAGCATTCCTTCACGATCTGCAGCATGTTGAATGCAGGGCTCAGTGGTCCTAGTTTGTGCTTCCTCGCCAGTTTGGTCATGACCATCAAATCAGCGCAGATGTCTTCTACATGGACATGAGCACAAACGTTTTAAGCACTTAAGACACTTTTCACCAGGGCAGTTTAATAATGAGTGAACCAGAAGTGATTCAGATAATATGTTTATAATGCATTAAAGATATGGGCTTCATAGAGTGTTACCATTCCATTATGTTCAATATTAAACTTACAGAATTGGAAAGACCACAAATAGCAGCCGACAATGCCACCCCATTGTCCATCTGTCTAATTCATCACCTATGGGGATTCTGATTGCTGCCATAAGAGCACCTATGGTTCAAGAGTTATACAGTAGGTCAAAGCAAAATGGCCTGGTATAGCGCCACCATGAGGCTGATTTGAAAAATGCGGAGTATAGTGTTTTCCTGTGGCCTATTGAGTGTGCATGCAAAGTTTCAGATCGGTGGTGTCCAAAACACACAGACTGACTGACTGAGTGACTGACGGACAAAACAAAATAATTATGCTAAATGATTTGTATTTGTGTTACTTTGTATAGCCTACTCAAAATGTTGTCATGTAGTCCTCTACAATCTAACTTTTGAGTCCAGTTTAATCAGAAGTCCTTTGAAGCAATGTACTTTGAAATGTGAGGCATGGAACAAAGTCCAGCAGACCTGCACCTGAAGTTCAACAAGGCTACCTACTCAAGTGTCACACTCACACCTGTCTGCTGTTTTTGTGCACTGTTTATTCCTTGTGTACATATTTCAGTGTATAGATTTCAGGAGCATTGGCCCAGCATGGCTGCCTCTTCTAACTTATCCTGGACACCATCCCAGACCAACTGGTCTGTCTAAACATTTTAGCTATATAATTTGTCCTGGCAGTGGTAGCCCACAAACAATAGAGCGTCGCAGTCCCGCCTCCTACCCTGGACCAGGAAATGAAACCCAATGCATTATTCTCATAGACATTTCTTAAAGTATTTATTTAAAGACGGTTACGCCGCGGACAAAGCCAACTCGAGTCGTGACAACTCATGACAACACAAACAATATTTTGGACCAAACAAATAATTACAAAGAAGAAAAACAACAAAAAAAGTGTTTTTTCTTCTTTCTAATTATTTGTTTGGTCCAAAATATTGTTTGTGTTGTCATGAGTTGTCACGACTCGAGTTGGCTTTGTCCGCGGCGTAACCGTCTTTAAATAAATACTTTAAGAAATGTCTATGAGAATAATGCATTGGGTTTAATTTCCTGGTCCAGGGTAGGAGGCGGGACTGCGACGCTCTATACCCTCACTGAATGACTGTCTGATGACTGTCTGCTCTCTCTCTCTCTCTCTCTCTCTCTCTCTCTCTCTCCTCAATAAACAAGTGCAATAAAGAATAGATTACAGTATTTATTGTAGGGTACATCTCAAGTACCATAAGTACAAATTGAATATTCATATTTATGCCATTTTACAACCTCCAGATTTCAATCCAATCTAATTACTTATTTTGGATATGTAGGCTTATAAGGCTATATTTCGAGGGACAAGTGAAATTCCCTGTATGCAAATAGGCCTATCAATAGCCTACTGTACTTAATTATGTCACACGTACAGTTGGCTATAGCCTACCTGATTCTGGTCATACAGAAATGAATGCAAAACGTGAATTTGGGAAAACATAACTTTGATAACTAAATAAATTCCACACAAAATCCTAGCCGCAATTTGCAACTCTAGATTTGTTTACAATGGGATGAATCTAGAGTTGCAATACCCTCCATTGACTCCCCACTCGTCCAATTTGGTTTGTGATCTGCTTGTCTTAAACAACGTTAAACTCACCAACATTGCAGCTGTAGTCCAAGCTTGAATTATCCTCTTTCAATCTGCCGAGCTTGTTTTTCATAAAAATCCCCCGTAGACATGTTATGAGCTACTTTCTGTCAAGACATCCTCTGCAGGTGATTCTTTTTCTAATGTTGCAGTTTGGAAGCACTCGTTTTTGTTAACGGGTCACGCTGCTGCCTCCTGCATTATGTGCAAATTCGAAACAGGTGGTACGCTGGGCCGTTCAGTGACTTATGACGAGTGCTTCCAAACTCCAGCACTTAGAAAAAGAATCACCTGCACAGAATTTCTTGACAGAAAGTAGCTCATAACATGTCTACGGGGGATTTTTATGAAAAACAAGATCAGCAGATTGAAAGATGATAATTCAAGCTTGGACTACAGCTGCAATGTTGGTGAGTTTAACGTTGTTTAAGACAAGCAGATCACAAACCAAATTGGATGAGTGGGGAGTCAATGGAGGGTATTGCAACTCTAGATTCATCCCATTGTAAACAAATCTAGAGTTGCAAATTGCGGCTAACAAAATCCCACATACTCAAATGCTCAAATCTCTTTTTATATTTATTCTCACCCATGGGGATTCCGACTGTGAGTGCAGCTGCGATTAGAGCACCTGCCGAGGCGCCGTATATTTTAGAGGCTTTTTCGATGAGCACAGGAAAACGCTCCAGGACGCAACTTGCGGCTCCGATATAATAAATCCCCATGAACCCACAACCAGCAAAAGAAACACTCCATTCCTTTTCCAGGTCAAACATCCTGCACAGGTGTGATAATTTGACAGATTGCCTGGCCCAGGCCCACGCTGAATACAGTCAGTAACAATATGTCGATCAATGAATCTCCTGATTTCATGCACAATTCACATCAGATCTAAAGGTTAAGCAGTTATGTAATGGCAATACATGGTTGCGTTGTGCAATTTTCCCCAATCAACAGACAACATAAAACTACAACATAAGATTGCAGCATGGGAGGATGAATGAACTGCAGGCAGCCAATGTGCCTTCAAAATAAAATCCAGGACCATGCACACCAGAAAAATAATGAACCTTAAGAAAGAATTATATTATTCTATATTATTATTATTATTATTATATGATTGGGAATTTACTGTGTGGATCCATGCAGCTCCAAAATGTGCTGCCAGTTCTCATCCCATACAACCACTGTATCAAAAATATTAGACACATGTATGTTATGTACTTATGTTAGGGACCGTACCCAAGTTATTGTACTACAGTAGGCCTACTGTATGTCAAAACGTTGACATGTATCAACTTTTATTTTGAAGTCCTCCTCTAAAACACGAGTCTGTTGCTTACATCCATGTACAAAGTTCATCATCAGGCACTGGGGGGCGTCACCACCCTATTGCCACCATTTACTCAAACCCCCCGAAGGACCCATGCAGTGAGTTGTTGTTGTTACTGGTCATTTGGGCTGCATGCCTGCAGTGCAACCTCCCAGGCTAGCTATTTGTGATCTGCACCTATTTGTCTTCCAAGATGAAGATACCAGTGGTGGATTTTGGTTCCTACAGCTTGAGTGAAAAGACCGTTTTAGACGAACAACTCACTCCGTTAAGTAAAGAGCTAAAAACTGCCTTCACAGAAGTAGGATTTGTCTACCTGAAAAACACTGGGATTTCTCAAGAGGAGGTGAGTCTCCTCGAGCTCGAGCTACCTGTAGCTCAGGGGTTTTCAACTGGTGGACGGTGGACCACTGGTGGTCCGTGGAAGTATTGCATGTGGTCCCTGACTATCGCTCTGGTCCATAGCCGCCCTAATGCATCTATGATTCTGCCTCATAGAAGGCAGAAAACATGCTGTTTTTGTGCACTGTTTATTCCTTGTGTACATATTTCAGTGTATAGATTTCAGTAGCCCCATATGTGCCCTCTCCCTACGCTCATTCTGTAGCTCCGAGATGAGGTCACAGACAGGGCCCCTCCCACCCCGTTCAGAGACGGAGCATGTTTCCACAATTCCCCATTTCTTACCCTTTTCTAAACAATATATCAAAAACGTGAAGTGGCTTTCAGGGTTTACACTAATTCAACGTCAACAACGCCAAAGAAAATCCAACTTTAAACGGTTACGAGCGTTACAGCGGTTGGTTTAGTCAGCCGCTTCCATGTTTATCAAGGGATTGGTGCGTGTGCGCGGGCATGTCGAGTGAACTGAAGTCAGTTGGACATTTTCGACCAGGGGAGGCGCTAAAGCTTTTCAACTTCCTTGAAAAACATGCTAAACAACCGCTAGACGCTCGTGTAACCGTTTAAAGTTGGATTTTCTTTGCCGTTGTTGACGTTGAATTAGTGTAAACCCTGAAAGCCACTTCACGTTTTTGATATATGGTTTAGAAAAGGGTAAGAAATGGGGAATTGTGGAAACATGCGCCGTCTCTGAACGGGGTGGGACCTCATCTTGGAGCTACAGAATGAGCGTAGGGAGAGGGCACATATGGGGCTAAGATTTCAGGAGCATTGGCCCAGCATGGCTGCCTCTTCTAACTTATCCTGGACACCATCCCAGACCAACTGGTCTGTCTAAACATTTTAGCTATATAATTTGTCCTGGCAGTGGTAGCCCACAAACAATACCCTCACTGAATGACTGTCTGATGACTGTCTTTTCTCTCTCTCTCTCTCTCTCTCTCTCTCTCGCTCTCTCTCTCTCTCTCTCTCTCTCTCTCTCTCTCTCCTCAATAAACAAGTGCAATAAAGAATAGATTACAGTATTTATTGTAGGGTACATCTCAAGTACCATAAGTACAAATTGAATATTCATATTTATGCCATTTTACAACCTCCAGATTTCAATCCAATCTAATTACTTCTTTTGGATATGTAGGCTTATAAGGCTATATTTCGAGGGACAAGTGAAATTCCCTGAATGCAAATAGGCCTATCAATAGCCTACTGTACTTAATTATGTCACACGTACAGTTGGCTATAGCCTACCTGATTCTGGTCATACAGAAATTAATGCAAAACGTGAATTTGGGAAAACATAACTTTGATAACTAAATAAATTCCACACAAAATCCCACATACTCAAATGCTCAAATCTCTTTTTATATTTATTCTCACCCATGGGGATTCCGACTGTGAGTGCAGCTGCGAGTAGAGCACCTCCAGAGACGCCGTGTATTTTAGAGGCTTTTTCGATGAGCACAGGAAAACGCTCCAGGACGCAACTTGCGGCTCCGACATAATAACTCCCCATGAACCCACAACCAGCAAAAGAAACACTCCATTCCTTTTCCAGGTCAAACATCCTGCACAGGTGTGATAATTTGACAGATTGCCTGGCCCAGGCCCACGCTGAATACAGTCAGTAACAATATGTCGATCAATGAATCTCCTGATTTCATGCACAATTCACATCAGATCTAAAGTTGAAGCAGTTTTTGTAATGGCAATACATGGTTGCGTTGTGCAATTTTCCCCAAATCAACAGACAACATAAAATTACAACATAAGATTGCAGCATGGGAGGAGAGGGGACTCAGGGGAGGATGAATGAACTGCAAGCAGCCAATGTGCCTTCAAAATAAAATCCAGAACCATGCACACCAGAAAAATAATGAACCTTAAGAAAGAATTATATTATTCTATATTATTATTATTATTATTATATGATTGGGAATTTACTGTGTGGATCCATGCAGCTCCAACATGTGCTGCCAGTTCTCATCCCATACAACCACTGTATCAAAAATATTAGACACGTGTATGTTATGTACTTATGTAGTCGGGTGCAATTATGGTTTGACCCTAAACAAATTGCACAGTACAGTACCGTATGGTCCAATACAGTGTGTTGCAGTACAGTACAGTACAGTTAGTCCCCACTCTTCCCCCCCCCCCCCCTCTCCACAGTATATTTGCACTTACGTGAAATTTGTCCTCTGCATATATACCGGTATAACTACTAGGAGCAGTGAGCCCATAGAGTAATTAAGTCTTGCTCAGGGTCATACATTGACAAATTGCCGGAATCGAATTTGGGACAACCAAGCAGCATCAGTATTGAGATTTACTCAGTGAGGCATAGCTGATGATCTCATATTGATTGCGGTTATGCTTTAAGTTAAAAATCTTAACCCAGTTAATTCTGATAGTATAGCACCATCAACTTTTACCATAGAACGGATGAAAGTATACTGTCCTGATGGCACTGAAATGCAATTGCATCTTTTCTAATATCATATGATCCTCCACATTCAAATACCTTATCTGATCTACAATCAGATGTAAAATTGGAACAAAAATATAGTAGTTAGTATAAATACTCACGTATGTTGGAGATGTTGTACGGTACCACTACTTATTACACAGGATATCCAAGTATGATCCCTAACTGTGTATGACTAGAAACTCTTAAGGGACAGGAAACCAGCAGACACTTGCTCACAGTTTTGCTGGTTTCCTGTCTGAATGTCAGTCAGCCCAAAATGTATTTTTGCATGCGGATATACACCACCACAGTGAGAAACATTTTAGATTTCTCTAGGACTATTAGAACAAATAGAAATATTTGTATTTATAAAACAGGTATAATATACTGTTATTAAACAACTTTAAGAAAAATAAGTTTGACATAGAAAAACACGAATTCAGAACAAAAAAGATAGCATATAAGCATAGCAATTCAAAATACCCCAAAAGAGTCTTACATCATTTGTTGGTCTTTACTTTCAGGAAAGCCATTAGATGATTATGAAATGATTTCGATATTGTATTGTTAAAAGGAGCTTTTGTTGTGGCAGAAGTTTGGGAGAAGACAAAACACTGCGACAAAAAAACTGCGACAGGACATTACGGTACAGTACAGTACAGTACAGTACAGTACAGTACAGTACAGTACAGTACAGTCTGCAACAGTACAGTCTGCAATAGTACAGTCTGCAACAGTACAGTACAATATGGAACAATACAGTACAGTATGGAACAATACAGTACAGTACAGTATGGAACAATACAGTACAGTATGGAACAATACAGTACTGTATGGAACAGTACAGTACAGTATGGAACAATACAGTACAGTACGGTATAGTACAGTACAGTATGGTACAGAACACTAATTATCTAAATGTATCTCTGCAATTTGGACAAGTTCAATGGATTCCTAGACCCCAAAAACATAGGGTTAGACACAAAAAATACTTGTCTAGGGTGAATAATGAAGGAGTTAGGCTATTTTAATGAGTCCGGACGCCATCTTGGACGCCACCTTGAAAATAACACCTTTTGCATGGTCAAACTTTGGTAAACTTTTAGTATGTTATTAAGGACACCTACTACTACAAAAAACAGTTGAGAAACCTAGGGTAAGGTGCCTTTTTTTCATATATGCACTCGTCTATTAGGCTATGGGCCAGAGCAGAGCTAGTCCCTGACCATTCATTTAGGTAGGCTAATGTAGGATTTGTTGATTTTTAAAAATGTCTTTCCAATACTAGTTGATAAACAGTGAACTGAATGACCTGGTGAGTGGTCGACGTATGATGATGACCGTCCATGTAGTCATTTTACTGACGAGGTCAAGAAATTCAACAGAAAAAGGGAGTTAGAATCTCAAGAGGGGGAAGTGCACTGTGCAGCGGATTATTATTATTAGGAAATTATAGTCAATGGAATGGACCATTGATTCTAAGTCAGGGTGGTGGTCCCTCAGTTGAAAACCCTGCTGTAGGTGACAACGTTACATACGTTACATTACAGACACAGCTCCATCTCAATGAATTAGAATATTGTGTAAAGTTCATTTGATTCTCTGTGGGGTTCAGGTCAGGCCAGTTGGCTGGTCAGTTAAGCACAGTAATAATACCATGATCAGTACACCAGTTACTAGTTTTGGCACTGTGGGCAGGTGCCAAATCGAGCTGGAAAGGAAAATTAGCATCTCCACATGAACATGCACAGTAGATCATTATCAGACTTAATTTTATCCTTGTTTTATGTCTCAAAATGACATACAGGTTTTGTAGCTATTGTAGAAATATTAGACCTTATATAATTTTATTGTCGAATGTTTAAGCATGTTCTAATCATGTAAACTTTACTTTAAAACAATACAATAGTTAAAATAGCCTATCTACAATGCATCATATTAATATCTCGACACGTTGGGGGACCACCACCGCCGCAAATATAAAAGCAGGCAAAAGCAGCTGGTAATAATGTCATAATTTCTTGTTTGTCAATAATATAAATGTTCCTTTCCTTATATTATGCTTTGATTACAATTGAATCATGTTATTGTTGAGGGGCGCAAGCCCCTCCTATATCCATCTTTTGGTGTCTGTCCACAAACTTTGTCCTAAACATCGACAGTCTGAGCAAATAGACATATGGGGCAGTATTATGCGTGTCTTAAGTACCAGGTCTTATGACTTAACTTAAGACCTGGAGGCGTGGTCAATGCTGTTTGGCCACTCAGAATAGCCAAATGGCATTGATCACGCCTCCAGGTCTTAAGTTAAGTAATAAGACCTGGTACTTAAGACACGCATAATACTGCCCACAGTGTCTATTATACGTCATGATGATAAGAGGCAAGAGCGCCCCTCACTTCACACAGGTGTGATTTATTATTCTTTTTCTTATTAATTAGGACTAATATCTCTTCTCTATGTGTCTCTTGTTTTTTCCAGGTGAACAATGTTATGGACATTTCCAAGAAGTTCTTTCTGCAGTCAGATGAATTGAAGTTGCCCTTTAGCAGGGGTAGCTTTTCCAACAACATGAATCATGGCTGGGTTTCATCAGAAACTGAAAGGTTTTAAATTTGATTCATTTTCTTTAAACTTGTGTATTTATGTAACCATGTTTTGGCATCTATTTTGTTGTTTGAATGTCTCATTATGGCCACACTGATATGCTATAATAGTTTATAAATGTGTATATAGTGTTAAGTACATCCCATACGCTAGGGACAGGAGCATTGTAATTGGCTAGTTATAGCCTGGAGGGACAATTGCTTGATTTAAAAACAAGGAGAGAAAACAAAAAATTACCGATTTGAAAAAATACGTTTGCACCAGCAATATGGCACTGACAGCTAGACCTTAGTAGGTTTTTAAGAACCTTCAACAAAATGTACTACTACAATGAATGACTCTTATGTACACAGGTTGAACCCACGGCGACCAGGGGACCTAAAGGAAGCCTTCAATACTGTGTGTCTGCACCCAGATATAGTGAGTGAGGACTCTTAGGGCAGTATTATGCGTGTCTTAAGTACCAGGTCTTATTACTTAGCTTAAGACCTGGAGGCGTGGTCAATGCTGTTTGAACACTCAGAATAGCCAAATGGCATTGATCACGCCTTAAGTTAAGTAATAAGACCTGGTACTTAAGACACGCATAATACTGTCCATCACGTCTTCTGTCTCAATGCATTTCATGCAGTCAACCTTCTGACTTTGCTTTTAATACCCATAAAGTTTGTACTGCAATACAAGATATGAGCACTCTTGATCTGTAAAGGTATTTGTTGTTGTCTCTTTACGATGAACAGCTCTTGTGATAGACATTGCCTGCTTTGAATGACAGTAATTTACAGCCTAGGCTCAGGGTTTAAATGATAAACTTGATCTATTCACGGTATTCAAATTATATATTGTAAACGTCAACTTTCCTTTCCATTCCTTTGTAGAAGTGGCCGTCGTCAGGGTTTCGAGAGGTGCAGACAGCGTTCTTCCTGCGCTGTAAGGACCTGTGTCTCAGGGTGCTCAGAGTCATGGCTCTGAGTCTGGGGCTGCAGCCAGCCGTCTTCCTCAACGCTCACTCGTTAATCGGGAGTAGGTAATCTATTGTGGTGGTTCTCAAAGTGGGGTCCTTATGAAGGGGTTTCAGTGGGTCCCCAGTTAAATGATTGGTAACTCTGAGTCCGAGACCCTTACGGGTCCCTTTGGTTCCATTTGTACTCTCTCAGAGTGTTAGTTTATGTACTAGGCAAGTTCTTCAGACTCCACCTTAGCCCGTATCACTTGCTGTAGCCTCGACGACCTTGCAGGCTTATGCAAAGGCTAAAAAAATAATTTAGATAGCATGTTATGTAGACACGGATGCCAGATCATCATTGAGTTGGCAATCCTATAGTGTTTTTAGTTTATATGGATATTCTCCTGTTAGACTGATGATAGGTTCTTGGTTTACTTATGATCCTAGATGACAATTTATATGATCTTGCTTACTGTAAATCGCTCTGGATTATGCCTGTGGTGTGGTCCCCTAAAGGTGATGAGAATGGCACAACTCTCAGATCCCTCTACTATCCCCCGGTGGACAGTGGGACGGTGAAGGAGGGACAGCTACGATGCGGAGAACATTCTGACTATGGGAGCATCACAATGGTGTTCCAGAGCCAGGAGGGAGGACTGCAGGTAGTAACAAACACACACTCACAACCATAGGCTTGAATAACACTTCTCCTCTATACTTTTTACGGTGTGCCTATGAAAGAAATACACACACACACACACACACACACACACACACACACACACACACACACACACTGACCATAGTCAAATTATCTCTATAGACTGCAGCACGACAGTATTTTCTACGTAGCCTAGCTTGGTCATCCCCTGGTTCATGGAAGTTTTCTCCATGGAGAATAACATGGGGTCCGCTTAAAATCGTCTCATATAAGAATTGTGATCCAAAAATAAACAAACTGTCTTTGCGAAATTGTCGGGGAGGTGTCTCTGTATCGTTTACGACTGTCAGTCATGTAGTCTGTTTCTAGCGAAAATGTAACTAATTCAGCAGCAGTAACAATAGCGTTTTCTCTCAGTCAGTTGATGATTCTTCATATCCATATGAGTGAAACGGCCCGGGATGAATTGTTTATTTTTCAAACACAGTTCTTATATGAGGCGATCTAAAATCCCGCTATGGGGATTACAAAGTTGTATGAACCAGCGCCCTCTACCGATATTGACGTCAGACTTCGGTGCTCTATTGTGTGTGTGCTTCCAGGCTGGCTCCAGCCTCACTGCAAGACAAAGTGTAAATTCACGCTGCTAAACTGGACATTATATTCAGGGATGTGATCTCTTGGATGTCCATTCCCTCACACATAGGTCCTCGGTCGGTCGGGGGACTACATATCCGCTCCCAGCATTCCCGGCACCGTGCTCATTAACATTGCAGACCTGATGCAGCGATGGACAAGCGACACATTCATTTCTGCTGTGAGTTTACATGTTTGTATGAACATAATGATCGGACCGTCAAATGTCCTACAAACATATATGTATATTATTTCCTCTGGTATATGAAACTGTAATCTGAGAGATGATTTTCTTTAAGCTTTGGTCAGATTCCATTCATTAAGGGACCAAGCAGTCCCTTATTGTTGTCTCCACCAGGCCGAAGGCATGGGGAGAGAGTATGTTTTGCACTCCGTCCGTGTGTGTGTGTCCGTGTGTGTGTCCGTCCGTCCGTCCTTCCTTCCGTCCGTCCGTTACCAGCTAATCTCCGGCACCGTTAACCCGGTCGATGCCAAACTTTGCACACACACTCCCTGGATGCCAACGATGAACCTCTGCCCCACATTATCCAGAACGGCCTGTTATAGCGCCACCATGAGGCAGCTTTTCACATTTGTTACCTAAAACTGCACCGATCTGCGTGAAACGTTGCATGCACACTCCCTAGAGGCCAAGGACAAACCTTTGACCTGCATTTTCCGCATCTGCCTTTTTTTATATTACTCCTCCAGATTCTGTCCAAAAATCTCACAAATCGTTACACAGTATCTCTATGGTCATGTGCTCAAGTCGGATCTGTCCGATATATCATATTCCATCATAATTGGCTATAATTGGCTTTCACAGTTTGCAAGATTGCCCCGTTTTGAACAAAAGCCTCAAATCATGAACGCAGCATGCAATTTACGTGAAATCTTTCACACATTTTCTTACTAGGCTGAGGAATATATCCCACCCTTTTCACATTGGCCTGTTATAGCGCCACCAAGAGCTTGATTTGTGTTCCTCAACAAAATGAAGAAAACTGTTGCAAAAAACAAACATGTTTATATTACTCCTAAACATTTTGTCAAACATCTCACACACTCCTATCCTCCTGGTGGAGACCTGTGCCCAGAAGGGCACCTTTTCTAGTTTTTGTCTGTTTTTCTTCTCCTTCTTCCGCCAAAAATAGCAGTTCTTTCTTTCTTTAGCAGTTCTGGCTGAACCGTCCAGTTGGTTTTCGCGAAACTCTGCAACATGGTAGAGGGCCATGCCAAACGGTGACGATGCGAAGCCCACAACCATTGGCCAAAGGGTGGCGCTATAGAACTCAATTGAAAATGCAAACTTTGAACGCGCATAGCTCATGAACACACTGTATGCGCCTCCTCATGCCGAACAAGTATTGTGCTGTTACTTTTGACCTCTGACCTTTAGATCACCCACCATTTTGAATTATATGAAAACCAGTTTATCTCCTCCCAGAATCTTTGATCAAAATGCACAAAAATGTCTAAATGTGAAATTTGGATCTATACGGACAAAAAAATCGGAAGTAAATTTTTTAAGTGAAAAAACCTACCTAGCTAAAGTATAACATAATGCTTAGTTAAAACACCCAGAATGGGTTAATTAAAGTTAGTTATGTTCCTTCTTTCTCTGCTAGTAACTACAGGTGAAGCATTCCTCCTGATATTTTTGATTGAACTTGATTTTAATTCTCTTCTTTATATCTTTAATCGTGTTTTTTAAAATTAATAGAAATAAATCCATCTTAAGACTGTTGTTTTTCGTCCGCTCTACAGGTCCATAAGGTTTTGATGCCGCCACCTGGGGACTCCAGCACGCGTCAGTCTCTGGCGTTCTTTGTCCAACCAGATGACGAGGCTCTGATCACATGCTGCGATGGCTCTGATAAGTATCCTCCGGTTAAGTCAGGCACCTATCTCATCGAACGCTTCCAAGACTCGTACGGACGAAATTAAATGTCTTCCCTAAATACTGTACATAGCATGAAGTGTTTCTTTTCATAAAATGATTTAGTTTGTGTGGCATGTACATTGTATACTACTGAAAATGTAAGGAAGTTCATCTAGTTTTTTTTCCTATGTACAGGTTTAATGTTTGTTTTTAGTTCAATGTTTCTTTTAAAAACACCATTGACAATGGACAGTTTAATGTTTGTAACAATTTTGTCCGTTTGTTTTACATCATCATTACATCACCTAATCAGAGCAACATGAGTTAGAATTCCCTCCTCGATGTTGTAAGACAAGAGCGCCCCTCACTTCACACGGGTGTGATTTTTAATCATTTAACAAATGATAATTTAATTTGATAATTCTTAAAACCGTTAGCCTTAAATATTTGATATGAAGTTACAAATCACTGTGTTAAAGGTTTTTGTTAAAGGACCAAGCAGTCCTGAAAGGACTTGGTCCTTTTTTGGAATTGCTATTTATTTTCTTCCGCCAAAAATAGCAGTTCTGGCTGAACCGTGCAGTCGGTTTTCGCGAAATTTGGAGATATGGTAGAGGGCCATGCCAAACGGTGAGGATGCGAAGCCCACAACCATTGGCCAAAGGGTGGCGCTATATTGAAAATGCAAACTTTGACCAGGCATAGCTCATGAACCGTTTGACCATCGGCAATGAAACCTCGACACACACATGCGTCTCCTCATGCCGAACAAGTTCCGTGCTGGTACTTTTGACCTCTGACCTCTAGATCACCCGCCATTTTGAAATATATGAAAATCAATTAAAATGCATCTCCTCCCAGGATCTTTGATCAAAATGCACGAAATCTTCTACACGTGAACTTTGGACCTATACGGACATGGGAAAGTATAGTACGTTTTTTTAAGTGAAAAAATGAAGGTTTTATGAGCCAATGAAAATTGCCGTTTTGTGAAATTTTGTCTTTACTTTGTTCTGTTGTAGTGCCTGTGGCTTTGCTGACCTCTGCTGGTCTAAAGTGCCTCACCTGTCAATCACCTGAGAGTTCTGGCTACCACACCCTTAGTCAGCTGTTCTTGATTAGTTGCAGGCTATATAAGTGGACCTGTGGCCAGCAGCTCATTGTCTCCCAAACACCCAAACTGAACAGTTGTGTTCCCTTTTTGTTGCTGTTATTAGTTAAGTTTCAGATGGGCTGGTCGTAAGTATTCTTATCCATCAGTCCCTGTTTTGCAATGCAGGATTTTAAATAAATGTGTAATATCTTTGTAAACTTTTGATCTGACTTTGTGTCCTTTTATGTTAGCCCTTGGTTGAGCCAAGTTTAAATAGTGGGGCAGATTAAGTCAATATATCATAAGAATCGTTCACTTGATCATACAAGCACCAAAATTGGCACACAAGTGCTTCGGAACCTACTCTCTCAGAAAAGTACGTTGTCCACTTGAAAAAACAAAATGGACACCATTTTTCAAGATGGCCGCCATTCGAGGTGGTTTTAAACAGTGTTTGAGTTATATTGAGCTATAAAATCCTATTTTGATGGCCTATACATCAAAATATATGTTTCTGAGTATGAGAAATCCAATTCTGCATTTAGAACATCAAAAAAAAATAATATTATGATGATACAATGGGAATTAAACGATAAAGTGGGGCAGATTAAGTCCATATTCCATAATAATCCTTCATGTGGTGGTACAAGCACCAGATTTGGCACAATTGATGTCCAGGATGTACTTTCTAGGAAAAGTATGTTTTCCATCTGAAAATCCAAGATGGCCGACCAGTTTTCAAGATGGCCACCTCGTCAAATTAATAAGTAGAACTTTAGTGAACAGAAATGTGTGATCCACACATTGATCCAAACATCAAAATGAATGTATTCTGATGGTGTCAATTTAATTCCAATATGGCCGCCAGTTTTCAAGATGGGGGCTATTACGCAACTCAAAATTTGCGTTTTCGGAAGCTGTCACCATTCATTGAAATGCTGTGATCAAGCTCTATTGGTTTGTAATTTTGTATATAAGAGTGATGTCAAAGCACAACCAGGACACACTGGTGACATCACTGCTGTGAGACTCCGCATGGGGTTCAGTGTCGGCTTGTAACGTAGCTGTAGTTGTGGTTTACTAACTGTTGTAGTTGTGTACTCACTGTAGTTTGTAGTATACTTTAGTGTCCTAAATGCTATCTAATAAGCCCCTGTATACTGTATATCTCAAATAGAAGTTTAGTTAGTTGTAGCATTGTAGTTGATAGCCGCACCTGAATTGACAGGATGTGTCAGCGTGGGAGAGCTGAGACAAGGGTAACAGGGATTCAGTTACCTGGATGGTGTACAGATTGCACAGGACTTGCACTGGATGAATGGTCGGGCTAGGTGTAGGGCACCAGATGCTTGAACCTAGATGCATCCCATATTTCAATGTGCTTTGATGTTTTGTACGGTTGGGTGGTAAAAGGATATAGCCCTCGGCCTTTAACCGTATAACACAAGATGTTCACTACTAAAACTGATTGGAGGAAGTGTCAAACAGATACGAAAGAGGAGTTGAAGTCTCCCCGTATTTCAGGCAATACACCTGTTGCCCATCATGTTAGACTCATCCAGATTGGATGATGGAGGTGGCAGTGAGGATACATTGAGGCAAAACAGTACAAAGTATCACCAAAATTGTCGGGCAAATGTTTAGCAACTGAAACTCCAGCGTTCCACTAAGAGAGCAGCTGAAATTCAGAATGATCCTGGTGAAGGACACGCAAAAATTCAAAGAGTGCAGTGCAGCGGATGTGATATCCCCCCCATCGAAGCCCTGTATGACGATCGTTGTGTCAGCAAAGCTCGTCGTGGAATTATGAGGGACCCAAGCCATCCCAACCGCAGACTGTTTGAGATGCTGCCACATGGAAAACGTTTTCGCAGTCTCGAAGCCACTGGAAATAGACTGCAAATAAGCTTCTTTCCCCAAACAATCAGATACATGAACGAACTGATAAGAACCAGGGCAAGTTTACCTAACTTTGCTACTACAGGGAAACATGTACAGTACATATGTTACTATTTTTCTAGCACTCTTTATTCTATCCCTTTGTTTTGCTGTGCTTGCTGTGTTTTTTGTTGTTTGAATATTATGCTATCTATGCCACTGCATTGTCTGTAAGGAAGCCAAACAAATTGTTTTACTCTTATATACCTGTACATAAGATGTAACAATAACACATGTCACCAGTGTGTCCTGGTTGTGCTTTGACATCACTCTTATATACAAAATTACAAACTAATAGGGCTTGATCACAGCATTTCAATGCATGATCAACGTATGATGTTGCCCTTCAACAATATTTATGATCATACAGCTTCCGAAAACGCTAATTTTGAGTCACGTAATAACTGCATCTTGCAAACTGGCGGCCATATTGGAATTAAATTCCAACACCATTAAGTTCTTAGTCAGAATACTTTCATTTTGATGTTTGGATCATTAACACATTTGAATTCTACTTCGAAAACCTTTTTGTTGTTTTGTTTTCTTGCATTTGACGAGGCGGCCATCTTGAATACTGGCAGCCATCTTGGATTTTCAGCTGGATAAGGTGCTTTTCATAGAAATACATCCTGGACATCATGTGTGCCAAATTTGGTGCTTGTACCACCAAGTGAAAGATTCTTATGGAATATTGACTTAATCTGCCCCAGCTTTTCGTTTAATTCCCATTGTATCATAATATTCAATAATTTTGATTTGCTAAATGCAGAATTGGATTTCTCATACTCAGAAACATACATTTTGATGTATAGGCCATCACAATAAGATTATTCAATCAAACTATAGTTCAAACACTGTTTAAAACCATTTTGAAAGGCGGCCATCTTGAAAAATGGTGGCCATTTTGTTTTTTCAAGTGGACAACATACTTTTCTGAGAGAGTAGGTTCTGAAGCACTTGTGTGACAAATTTGGTGCTTGTATGATCAAGTGAACGATCGTTTCAGTAATCTGCTCCACTAAAAGGGCCGTAACAATGCTAGAAACTGATTTGTTTAGTGAGAAACATGTATAAAGAACTTGATCCTGATCAAATCAGGTTATTTACTCATGAATTGATAGATTATTTGATTTTGAAACAGACTGATTTGGACACCTGGCCTTTCAGTTCAGGTTTTTTGTGTCCTGAAAGGATTCCCTTGCATGGATGGTTCTGGTACCGGATGGTACCCAGACCTGGCGAGCCGACCCGGAACTCTGAACCCCCCTTCACCCACAAATGTGGTAATCTGGTTCTCCAAATTGGAGAAAGAGACTGCTTTCCCTGAACTGAATTATCTTTATTCAGACCGCAGCCATCTTGCCAGCAAGGTGATACCCAGGTGACACTTCCCATAGACAGCCCATTCATCCAAACAGAAAAGTCCTATATTAAACAACATCAAAATCACCAACATTGCAGCTGTAGGGAAAGCTTGAATTATCCTCTTTCAATCTGTAAAGTGTTTGTTTCATAAAAATCCACCATAGACATTTTATGAGCTACTTCCTGTCAATAAATAAAGTGCTGGAGTTTGGAAGTGCTCGTTGACAATCACTCAACGGCCGATGTGTACCACCTGTTTTGTATGTGCACATAATGCAGGAAGCAGCAGGAGGTTGCTTTACTGATAACGAGCGCTTCCATACTCTGATACTTAGAAAATAATCATCTGCAAGGAATTTCTTGACAGGAAGTAGCTCATACAATGTCTGGTGGATTTTTATTAAGCAAAACTTTCAGATTGAAAGAGGATAATTCAACCTTTCCGTACAGCTGCAATGTTGGTGATTTTGACGGTGTTTAATATAATTAGAGAGGACTTTTCTGTTTGGATGAATGGGCTCCCTATGGGAAGTGTCACCTAGGTATCACCTTGCTGGCAAGATGGCAGCCGTGTGAATATCATCAATAGGAACTGAACTGGGACTTTTCAAGTCAACAACTTAAAGTGGGCCCCATTTGTTTGTTTTTCATGATTGTTCAAAGCTGTTTATTTTCTCTGAAGTTTAATAATAATTTTTCAGTTAACCTTAATCCCTGTTTCAGACTCATTTCATTGGTTTTCACTCATTGAGCTCCTCATCCGAATCTGGTATATTTTCTGGTTTATACGCAGTCAATTCATAAACCTTTATACCCACCTTTAGTTATCCTTGTGCAACTTGCTACAAAAACACTGAATGATTTTGCTTGTTAGTTCAGTAGGTAGAGCTCTTGCCTTTGCAACACAAGGTCATGGGTTCAAATCTGGGCACCGCCAACTCTGTGTATCAAGAACCCTTACCTGCCCCCCACTATAAAAAACCGACCCTGTCACAATTCCATGGTCTCTTTCTCAAGTTTAGTCTTCCATGTTTCTTGTGCATATTATTCTTATTGCCTTCCTGCTTGGTCCTGCCTTATCGCTGCTTGCAGCGATCCTTTTCTAGTTTTAATTAACATTAAATATGACTTTTTGTACAGTACAAACTACTGTACTATAGACTGTAGGGCTGCAACAGTTAGTTGAACTAATCAGTTTAAAGTCAAATAAGTTAATTTTGAAATAATCAAACAATCATTAAGTTATACTATGCATGGGCTTCTGTAGAAACTAAACATTTCAGTTGCTCGTCACTTCCGTTTGTAAGGGGGAGGGACCTTCCATTGTTAAACATAACAATGTAACATAACAGTATTAATAATTATTTCAGGCGTGAATACTTAGACTAATTGATTTAGTCGATTATACAATGAATTAGAATCTTTGTCATGTCGATTCATTGATATAATAAAACATACGTCATCATAGCCTAGTAAACTTGTACAGTAGATGTGCTATTTTCACAAGGTTTGCATTGTGTGATGAAGTATAAAATAACTGGTTAACTCTCTTTCGGCATCCACATTTTGTTTTAAAATACTCAATTACTTTTTTGTCAGGGTTGGCAATTTGGCATGGTAGACTTCAATGATTCAATGATAACAAAAAACATTGCATGGATGCACCTGGGACGTATCCTCAGTGATGTATCCCAAGGTCATCGGGGTTTCGGGTCTCTTGAACATCATACCCCTCACTCAGGCGACCCAGCCGGGGTGATCAAGTCCTGACTTACGTCCCTACCCTCAATCAGTCCCACTAGGGCGAAACCAGGGCCACACAATCCGTTGGAACTCTGCCAGGGTATATATACCGGTAAACTGTTAAACTCTTCTCGGTTATTCCATTAATCAAAACGGTAATCGATAGAATAATCAATACCACAATATTGGATAGTTGCAGCCCTACACATTATCTTGCGAACTTGACACTTTGTTTTGATTGATTATTAAGTTTGCAGAATGGGTCCATTTCACATGAAAGCACAACTCAATAAAGACTGTGGACGACACACTGATAAAAGCATTACACTTGTTTACAACAGGGTCCACCATGTTCAATTCATCAGAACATAAAGAGACATACAAATATACACTTCTAGGTAGTGACTGTAGTCAGTGTAGTGTCGATTGGATGAGCGGTTCTCCAGAACCAAAAGCGTAGTGTAGTGTCGATTGGATGAGCGGTTCTCCAGAACCGGCACGCTCTGAATGCACACACTGGCCAGGCCCCTAACGCACACTGCACTAAACCCATTTAGGCCTGACGTCGAAATAAAAAACAAGTCTTCTGAAAGAATATATATTCAAAGATTTGTGCCACATTTTCACGATTTTTCAAAAATAGCAGACCCTACAATAGCAGACCCTACAAGCTCATAGCGCGGCGCGCTATGAGCTTGTAGATCTGCTATTTTTCAATAGCTAAATTATAACAATGCTAACACCAAAAGGGGTTCCCGCCCAAAATGGGTTAAAAGCAAAACACGTGATTATTTATGTAGCATAATAATAAATGTATGAGCCTGTATACCCTGCTGTAGCTTACGTGTATGTATAATAAAAGACAGAATCCATTATGCTGTCTCATTGTCATCTTTTAATGGCCTCTCATGATTCAAACCATATACAGCATTATGGATTTGTTGCACAGCAAGTTGTGGGGGGGGGGGGGGGGGGGGGTGTAGAAGATGAACTGCTCCACAAGAACAATGTCATATCGGAGCTTTAAATAAATAAATCACAAAGTATTGAATATTGCAAATGAATTTTATCAAGACAAAAAAAAAATGCTGTGAATATGCTTTGGTGTGTCTGTAATCTAGAGAGGATCCAAGGGGTTCCTGCTGGGGAACTCGCAGGGGGGCCCCCTGATAATAATGTGACTATATGTGGGCCCTCCACCACCCACATAAATTAATGACTTCATATTATGTCAATTTGTCTCTGAAGGAACTCCCTTCAGTTTCCAAATGAGCATACTGAACATACTTTAATGAACACACATAGCTTCTGAAACCATACACTCATTAAATAAATCGTTTTCAGATTTGGATCTGACTGTAAACCCACATATTGTATCTTTATCACTCCACTTCCAAAGAAATGCTCAAATGCTGAAGGTAAGGCTTTAAAAAAATCTACAAGGACACAATGCAACACATCACGACCTGTTGCGAGCTTGTAGTTAGACCTGACAAACCAGGCTGAAAGTTGTAAACTGGCACAATAAACACATGAATTGAATTTAAATAAAATAAAATAAAATTGTTTTCTGCTGGCGGCTGCTGCTGGTTTCCCACTCCACACCCCCGGCTGCCGGACTATGCTTAGTTGGGACTTGGAAGTAATTGAATGTACTGTCAGTATCAATATATGAAGATACAGAAATGACCATGATGAAATGTAAGACAATGGCTTCAGAAAATTACATTTAGTGGTCAAAATATCTTTTCATTTTATGAATAGGCCTACAGTGTTTCTTGTTTTATGAATAGGTGCCAAACTTATGTAACGACATGAAAACTCATGAGTATAGTTCATTCATAACCAAGCTGCAGTGCATTATCTCGCAGTCACGTGGCTGACACACATTGTGTTCACTTGTATTGTGGGCTATATTTTAATAAATTGCTATACAGTTCGTAGTCCTAAAACAACGCGTTTTTTCCAAAGCTTTTTGCCATAGGGGTGTTTGATTTATGCTAAAAGAAATATGGTCTGTGTTTAACATGAGCCTAAAAACATTCTGTTTGCTGAAGCCTTTATGTACCTTTTTTAAACAAAAATCATAAAAATGCATCCGAATGCAAAACTTCCAGTGGAATCTGCATCATCATCACCATTTTGGTCTGAAGCCTGAACTCTTGCCTGATTGGTCTGAAGCCTGAACTCTTGCCTGATTGGTCTGAAGCCTGAACTCTTGCCTGATTGAATATCTTGTGAGTTGTGACTGAAACGTGGCTATTAAAGTATAGCCTACAGTACAAGTCAATTGCATGCAGGATTCTGTTATTTTTTTAAATATTGACCTTTTTAGGGGTTTTTTTTCCCGACATACCCATTAACAAGACACTTCAGGTGAGAAAAAAACATAAATTCTATACATTCACAAACAAAAGCACCAATCACTCCAATGGCGAATAGATGCTCTAGGCTAGGGCATGTTAAAACACAACATTGATTTACTGGATGAAATGTCAGGGTTCCCCAATTAATTTTCCTCAAGGGCCATATTTTGACTAGGGTACCAGGCTGGGGGCCGAGTCCGCACGCACGAGGTCGAGGTCTTGCCCTGAAAATTCATTTTCAGGAAAAGACCCCATTTGAAAAGGATGCCCAGTTTGACATGCATAGGCTACTGACCCCCATTTAATGCCATTTATATCTGGGAGTGGGACCCCCTAAAAAAAAAAAAAAAAAAACATGTTCTTAATTCTTCCAGGGGCCACAAGGGGGCGCTCCGCGGGCCGCAAATGGCCCTCGGGCCGCCTATTGGGGAACCCAAATCCATTCCCACTGCAGAACAGACACCCTGTTGGGGACGAAAAAGGAATAATAAAGGAACCAAACTAACGAAATAGCTATTGGAGGAGGGGGGGAATGGACCGGTGATAATTTCAACTCTTGATTGTGTAACTGCATTGGTGAGATTGGCACAGATTGGCACAGTACGAAGAGGAACGTGGTAATGTACCGTTACTGTATACCCTCTGAAACAACAAACTCATGCCCTGTAAACACACACACACACACACACACACACACATCCATCCATCCACAAACAGGACCTGCTAAGAGTGCACGGACACCGGTGGTTGATGGTGATCAGGAGACATAGGCAGACTGCTTTCCGCTATAGCTGGGGCTTTATCGCCTGCGGGAGGTGCTCCTGGCTCTACACAGACAGAACACAGAAGAGGAAGATGCCAACATTATCCTGAATGCACGTAAAGAAATAGAATATCATATCAGACTGTCTACATTTCCCAAAAGGAAATGCATGCATTTAAATTCATCGCCACCAGGGGGCGCCAAAAGGCCCAGACCGCCACCATATATCTTTTATTTTATATATTTTAATTTTTTTCAAAAAAAAAGTTTTTTACCATGTTATAAAACACGAAAAACACGTCCTTGGCGCTCCAGGACATCATGAAAAAGAAGTTAAATAAGTCCTTGGCGACCATTGAGTTAATTCAGTCTGACCAGACGCAGACATAAAACGACATAAGACATAAAACGACGATAAAAATGAATGACCAGAGGGGATATCAAAAGCAGAGGAGCGTAGATTTGTCAATATACAACATGTGACTGGATGCCAGACGTGTCATTGTCGTCCTGAATGCCAGTGAATAAATGTTAAGTGGTGGAGAAAGTCACACACTGTTGAACAAGAAAGACGCGTGAGCGCGGGAAGCGAACGCAGCTCGTAAATTGCAATAACAACAATTATAGAATGAATTACGTACTTTAAGGTTTTTTTTAAGTTCTTTTTTTTTTCTTTTTTTAAGGTGTTTTTTTAAGGTTTTTTTAAGTTAAGTTTTTGTGTGTGTGTGTGTGTTTTGTGTGTGTGTGTGTGTTTTGTGCGTGATACAGCTGCGCCCTCTGGTGGCGGGCGGGTGGTGTTACAGCGTGACACACAGACAGACATGTTCTGCTAGGTCTCATAGTTAGTGCTCACTGCGTTCGCAATCATATCCTCCTCATTAGCAACAACAACCCATACTGACCTTTGACCTCAGGTGGACCTGCTTTCTTCTTCTCCATTTCTTGTACTGCCTGAGGGAATGAATGACAATATAAAGCCTAACCTATCCTCCATAGCACTATCAAAACGCCTGTGGTTTCCGAGGCTACCATATAGCACATGTCGCTTGCTGACAAGAACAGATCAAGCTAAATATAGTCGTGTGTCCCCCCCCCCCCCCCCCCTCCTCCTACAAGATGCCAAGGTTAATGGAATTTATTAAGCTTTAATTCCAAAAGTCAACATCATCCAAATGCATCACTTCATAATTTTATAAAACCAGCCAGGATTCATGAGCTCTGAATGCTGACTCGTTGAATGGTTACGTGACAAAATGGACATATAATTACCAGCCGCAATGTACCAGCTTTCCGACAGGTGGCTAGACCTGAGTTGGTTTCCCCAACTGCTGACCTGCTCATTAATTGCCATTAATATTAACAGAAAGCTGGATATCCAATCCCACTGTAAAATAACCTTTTTATAGTTCTGATTTTTTTTTAACTTAAAAAATAGTTTACTAAAAAATAGTTCCATGTGATAGGGGTGTCAAAGTTGAACGAAAGTTGCGCTAATATTTTAGAAATAGGTCAACAATACAAATGACGTTAGTTTTGTGAATTCATTTACTTTTACTGCGTGGCCCCAGTGCCCCCCACAACATTACCGGAACTACTTAATATTGACCAGAACCAGAGCAGAACTCCCACCACGGGACTCAGGCAATCAAATAATAGAGTTGCAACCACTATATTAATGGCAAGTATTTCATACAGCTTAAGTTAAAACAAATTAAAACCCTTTAAACCCAATCTACTTGGTTGACTGATGTCCTCCAGGGATCTATACTTTATCCTTCACAAAGCTTCATTGCTACATTTTGTGAGCTTGTAGATCTGCTATTTAATGATTATTACATGCCCAGAATAGGGACGCTACGGTTCATGTGGCTAACAAGCTACACATTCTCCTCTAACCATATATTTTTATTTTGTCTTTAACAGGCATGTATATGCAGTGCCTACGTTCCTGTGTACTGTGGCTTCATTCCCCCTATGCTACAAGGTGTGGTAAGTGGATCAAGTATTGTGTTGTTACACATGTGAATGCATCGCCTTTATCAGCCATTATCTCATTTATATGAAATTAGTTAATCATTCAAAATAAACATAAATGTGTAACTGGCAAACACACCCTTTCTTTACTTGAATTTGATTGGACAAAATTATTGACCTTTGATCTTATACTTGAATTGGGATCTGTTCTTGCTGTTTTTTATTTTTCCACAAACATCCTGACGCCCTTTTGACAAAATGTGTTTGTTCTGAATGACATGTGTTTGGCAAAAGTGCTTTGCAAATTCTTTGTAGCATAAGTCAGATCCCCAGCAAAATCCTTGCCAAAATTATTATACAAAGACTATCGGATGCAATCGACAAGAAACTTAGAGAGGAACAAGCAGGGTTCCGAAAAGGCAGGGGATGTATTGACCATATATTCACCCTACGTAACATCATAGAACAATGTACAGAGTGGCAGAGGCAACTGTATATAAACTTTGTGGATTTCGAGAAGGCTTTCGATAGTATTCACAGAGACAGCTTGTGGAGAATACTACGTTCATATGGGATACCAAACCAACTTGTCCTTCTCATCAAAAGTTTCTATAACAACTTCACATGCCAAATTGGAAATAGTCAACACAGTTTCGCAGTCAAAACAGGAGTGAGGCAAGGTTGCGTTATGTCTGCACTACTCTTCAACCTGGTCATAGACTGGGTTATGAGAAGAACCACCGAAGACATACCAAGAGGCATCAGATGGACCCTCTTCTCTCAATTGGAAGATCTCGACTTTGCAGATGACTTGGCTCTGTTCTCCCACACACACCAACAGTTGCAAGAGAAAACAAGTCGTCTGAACACTTTTGCAAAGCAAGTAGGTCTGAAGATCAACCAGAAGAAGACAGAACTGATGGTGCTCAACATCCCAAACCCCACACCAGTACACATAGAAGGAATAAACCTACCCACAACAGAACATTTCACATACTTAGGCAGCGTAGTAAGTCATGATGGAGGCGCAGGTAACGACATCACAAGCAGGCTCAGCAAGGCCAGAAACACCTTACAGAGGCTTAACAACGTCTGGAAGTCGGCCCAGTACAGCACCAACACCAAACTTAGACTGTACCAGAGCTGTGTCCTGTCTACCCTGCTATACGGTTCCGAATGTTGGAGAACGACGGAAAATGATCTACACAAACTGTCAACCTTCCACACCAAAAGCTTAAGGAAAATCCAACGAATATTCTGGCCCAAAACCATCTCCAACCAACACCTTCTTGATCTGTGTAAACAAGAAAACATGGATACCATCCTTATGAGAAGACGGTGGAAATGGATTGGGCATGTAATACGTAGAGAACAAGACAACATCACCAAAACTGCACTTAACTGGACACCAGAGGGCAAACGCAAAAGAGGCCGACCCAAGAACACATGGCGTAGGACAGTGGAGGGAGAGTTGAAGACCCTGCATCACACCTGGGGATCTATAAAGACGCTGGCCCAGGACAGACTGAAGTGGAGATCCTTTGTTGCTGCCCTACATGCCAGCCGGCATAAAGGGCAGTAAGTAAGTAAGTAATAAGTCAGATCATTCCTAGATATTTCACAGGACATTAGGCCTTTTCTAGGAACTATCATTGAGCAATACAAGCTCTTGCAACCGGACGCTCCGTACCCGCTAGTGACCCTGTCTTTGTAAAATGTGTTGTGTTGTGTTGTGTTGTGTTGTGTTGTGTTGTGTTGTGTTGTGTTGTGTTGTGTTGTGTAGATTGTGTTGTGTTGTGTTGTGTAGATTGTGTTGTGTTGTGTTGTGTTGTGTAGATTGTGTTGTGTTGTGTTGTGTTGTGTTGTGTTGTGGTGCGTGCGTGCGTGCGTGCGTGCGTTTGTTACGTGGGGGCCTGTCACTAGGATGTGTTCAGAGCGAGAGTGCTAGTACCACATGTGACTCTGTTGGCTCGGGCTTGAGGGTTGTTCTGTTCTTTTCAAACAACCTGCTATTTTATCAGTTGGCACACATCACAGGAATTTCAAGCTTCTTACAAACAGATTATTCCAAAGTTAAAACATTAACCACTAATTAACTAATTAAGTGGAATTAATCCTAGTTTTCCATGGAGCACAGCAGAGAGAGAAATGGAAAAGAAAATGCAGAGAGCTATGAGACGAAACACAACAGGCTTCTAATGAGATTCACACACTGGCTCATGATGACGGTTTGTCTTTGACTTAGCGATACGTAGACGGAGGGCTCTCAGATAACTTGCCTCAGTACGAGTTGAAAAACACCATCACTGTGTCGCCATTTTCGGGAGAGAGCGACATCTGTCCCCGGGACACCACCTCGACCAACATACACGAACTGCGCGTCACCAACACCAGCATCCAGTTCACCCTCACAAACCTCTACAGAGTCCCCAGGGCGCTTTTCCCCCCCAGATCCAATGGTAATTTGGTCACTTACACCCTATTCACCTCTATTCACACACCAAAATCACACATGCGAGTTGAAACACACAGAATTAATTGATTGGTGCCTTGTAACTGGCTTAGATGAACTGGAGTTACCTCTATGGATCTGTCTGTCTAATGCATAGAGTATATAAAAGGATAGAGACTGAACTGGCGCGAAGCTCCGCCCCCCCAGCTATTCATGTCAGTGGAAGTTGCTCAGTGGCGTTTTGAAGCACCCGGAAGACTGCCGGAAGTACCTCCCCCGGACCTCAAATTTGAGGTCCGGGGTGACGTAGGGAGTGATGGTCCTACATGTTAAAGCCCAGCTGCACGGGGTTTCCCGGTCATGAATCCACGGGTCCGCCTGTAGTCCCTCCTCCTACCACTAGGGCCCAGAGCTTCAACGTTGAATAGCCTCACTGGCCCCTTGGTCTAATGACAGGTGTATATTTGTGTTTGTTTGTTTTGGGTGCAGATTTTGAAAACCATGTGTAAACAGGGATATAAAGATGCTCTTCACTTCTTAAAGAGGAACGGTAAGTACCAGAGATTGTTTGATATTATTCTGCATCAAGCTTTCACGATTTTTCTCTAGTGGAAACCATATCATTCACATAGGCTTCTGTACTGTATGGTACAGAAGCTACCTTTTTTGAGTGGTGCAACCACTCCAAGGAACAGCAATGTCCGTGTTAACCTATGTTTGTGTGTGACTATGTTTGTGTGTGACTCATGAGTACCAGTAGGGGCGCTGTTGTGCCAGAAACAGAGAGAGAGAGATAGTGCTGCACTGTTGCCTGCTAATGAGAGAGAGAGAGAGAGAGAGAGAGAGAGAGAGAGGAGGGGGGGAGTTGCACCACTCAGTTCACACGGGTGTGATTTTTATACAATATAATGAATGTATTATTGTATAATGATTCCTTCTTAGGACATATAAGGATGTGTGTGTAGCTCTGGGGCACAGGGACAGCTGTACAAATTGATGTATTTGTAGATTCGGGTTGGATTTCCAGGTGTGTTTATACCTCCTGCAGCTCCTTCTTCTGGGCGTCGAGCGTATCCTGCTGCTGTTGCAGCTCGTCGTGCTGTTTCTGCAGCTCCGCCGTTTTCTGCTGCAACTGGCTCTCCTCCTGTGCCAGATGCGCCTCGTACTCCTTCAGCTCCTCCTCTGTGTACACGGGGTTGTCTTCCACGGTCTGGGTGAATTTTAGATATTTAGCGTCCGAGGGGGAAAGAAGAGACGGGAGAGAAGAGGGGTCCAAGGGAAGTACTGTAGGTGAGGAGATATAATTGTATTATCTTTTCCTTCCCCATTCCTAATATTCACCTCTCTCTTACAGTACACTATATATGCATGATTTTGTTTTGTCTAATGTGTTCTGTTTAAGAGAAGGAGAGAATGTCCACACACTGTTGAGTAGCTCCCACTGGAATTTTATTTAATAATAAATGATGACAACGTTTCGACCCCTTGTGGGTCTTCGTCAGGTATGAGGACAACAACATAATAGGCGTGTTATATACAGATAGGGGCATTTTAACGATGAACAAGCCGCTGTTTGCAATGATGATAATTACAATAACACCCCCCCCCCACACACACATCTATGAAGTCAGGCTGAGTAGTGTCAAGCCAAGAACACATAGAATAAATACAACTTACTAGAGGCACTTAAGGCCAACTGGTTGGTTGTATGTATGAATAGCAAGGGTAAGGTGATACAGACTGAGTTACAGAAGAACTGACTGTAACCAAACACAATATAACACTGCAAAAAATAAAAGTATAAAGTATAAGCACACCACCTGTCCCTCATTACAGGGACAAATTGGCAAAAAAAGAAGAAGAAAGAAAACAGTTTATGAACTAAATATAAAACCTTGTTTGTAGCGTTTGGTTATCTCACCTCCCAGGGCTCTTGCTCCTGGAACTCCTTCTTTTGGGAGGCAGCCATGAATTCATCCCTGGACACCAGCCTGTCATTGTTGGTGTCCACCTGGACATGGACGCACATGGAAAAAATGTCAGTATACATTTTTATCACCTTTTAAAAAGGAGTTAGAAAGTACTTAAACTAATAGACATGAATACAAGAGAAAAACAAACAGTCAAGAGAAGACAGTACGTAGTAGACAGACAACTCCTACAAGACTGCCTAGACTCTTGTCTAGGTCTCTAGGAGGTCTGAAATACAGAAACAATCTGATCTGTTGAACACAGTCAGCTTTTGAATGTCCATGTGATTATCAATTGTGGCAGCGGTGGCCGAACGGATAGCGGAGCGGTCTTGATACCGGAACGTCGCCAGTTCGAATCAGCTGTCCGACACGTTCAAATTACCACCGCTGAAGTGCCCTTGAACAAGGCATTGAACCACTACGATGAAATGTGTTCTATGAGCAGGGCCTGGCTGGAAACAAGTTCTTGAGCTTAGCCCAGATACCCTGGGTAAATATAGTAATCATTTAATTTAATTTAATTTCATCAAGAGAGGAGTTGAGAGATTCAGCAGATTGTTCAGGTTCTCAACTGCATGTTGACTATTTAGTGTATTTTATCAACAATATGAACTTTTTCTGGGAACGCAGACAACTGCTTAAGGAGTAAACGTTTTTTTATTATCTCTAACATATTTTACTTCCTGTGTTACCCATCTGTTGCCGCTGCTAAGGACAAGAGGAAACAGAAGGAGGAGATAACAGAGTGATTATATATTTTCACCATTGAAATATTTATTCAGACCATCTCTTGGGTCTCGGTCATGGAATTTTTACAAACATACATACAAACATACATACAATTACAAAAGTTATTGATGCTATTGTATCCATTAAAGGTGGCCTTACACTAGCCGATAATCGGGCATTTTTGACCCTCAGGGGGTGCCCGACCGCTCAAAGCGCGATCGGCCCGATCAACATCAATAATGTTTGATATTTGCTCTGCCCCGCTCCGATTATCCTGTAGTGTGTGGTGCTATCAGATTTCAGATTGAAAAAAATCAGCTAGTGTAAGGCCACCTTAAGGCTAAGGTGGTCTCTGGTAGGAAAATATCTACATGGATTTTTTTTTTTAAACGAGCATATGGAAAAGCTGAACACAGGTAGCATTATGACATCTGTAAAAAGATTATTTGCATTTATAATTTGGAACTCTGACATCATTACCAAAAACAAAATGAATGGACAGCTTTGTTTACTACTGTTGACAAACCAACAAACTATTGTGTGTCAGTAGCCTGAGAACCAATATTATCCAGCAGAGCTTGCAATGAATTTGCCTCCTTCACTGACACAATTCAGGAAATTAGACAAGCAGCCAGTGCATCCATATCGGGTACAGTAAAAAGAAAACAAATTCAAATACATCTGTCCATGACACAATTTGATCTGAGTAACCATGAAAACGTGGAGGACACATGAAGGTGTGTCCATACAGTAGGTACAGTTATGACACGGTGGACAGCGTCGTTGTGGGTGTGTCTCTCTGACCTCCTTAATGACGTGTTCTCTCATACGCAGCCTCTCTTCCTCCATCTCCATCCCGTCATAATCCGGACTTTTGGGGTCATACAACTTCTCCAGCTGAAACGCGCGCACACACACACACATTTTAACCATTTATTTATGACCACACAAAGGATATGCATACAAGGACATAAATATTATAGGTGCATTGAAGTTACATCTGCAAAGTCATGGCATGTGTTTTCGTGATACAACAGGCATGTCACACAGTACTCTATGGGCATAAGTAACAGTACTCAGTACTCTATGGGTATAAGTAACAGCGTCTCCGCCATATATGACGGCTGCCAATTATAGCAGAGACACCACAATACTTTGCCAGCACGCACGCACGCACGCACACGCACACGCGCGCGCACACACACACACACACACACACACACACACACACACACACACACACACACACACTTCTTCAGTCCCATTGTATGACTGATGCATATAAAACCAGAGCTAGTAATAAACATGCACCATTTTCACCTCTTTAGTGAAGAGAGCCTCCATTTCCTGTTCATCGAAGAAGCCATCTCCATTGGTGTCTGCAAAAAAAAGACCAGATTCATCTCGTCTGTCTGTCTGTCTGTCTGTCTGTCTGTCTGTCTGTCTGTCTGTCTGTCTGTCTGTCTGTCTGTCTGTCTGTCTGGGGGGGGAAGGTTAATGAGACATGGCGGGGATGATTTGATGGATAACTATTGGTCGGAAAAGTCTAGGTGGAGAAAGATGAGGTTTGCCACATTGAATTTCTCTTGGAGAATTAAATCATTCTCCATCTGTGATATGTCCCACTGCATCATGTTGTCACTTTACAAATTCTGTCTGGTGTCTCTGATCGAAATAACATGAGAACGGATAGGTACCCATGCAACTTGGTGGGATATGATCAATGGGTTGCCCAGTAGAGTTCATTCACTTTTGGGTCCAAAAGGTGAAAGATCAAGGTCATAAATAAATCAATTACATTTTCTATTAATATTTCAATATAATGCAATCTTATATACAGTATGTATATTGCTATAAATCAATTGTCTCAAGACATTTTACATGCAGAGCAGGGCTGACCTCTATTAGTCGATTAGTTGATGTTTGTTTTTGCTATACACAGGTTTAATGTTTGTTTTTAGTTCAATGTTTGTTTTAAAAACGCCATTGACAATGAAGGGAAAGTTTACGTCTTATTGTCCCTCATTACGTCATATTGTCTCTTTATTGTTAATGGCATAATGTTTGTGTTGGCGATGTTTGTTTTACATCACCATTACATCACCTAATCAACTTGAGCTGGACTTTAATATATTAGCGCCCCTCACTTCACACTGGTTGGAATTTTTTTAATTTGACTTAAAGATTGGGGCCTAATTTGTTAGTTTGTTTGAAAAAATATGTTATCATTATTTGTTGAGAGAAACCAAGCAAGTTTATGTTAAATCAGACATTATAGCACCCCCCACAGCCCAAATGGAATAATTCTCTATTGCATTTTTTTTATGTTAGGCAATCAGACTGATCAGACTGCTAATCTTGCACAAAAAAAACAAAAAAAATGTTTTCCTGTAGCTGCCTAAACATTTGACCAATCATAGTCGAATATTTGGGGACAGCCCTAATGTAGAGCAAATGTGTTGGCAAGACTTACTCTTTATGTGTTAGCAATCATTAATTTCATCTATAATTTGTCACATGCCTTGCAATTGCGTAGCACATTTACAAATGTGAAACTTGGTTACCGTGGAGATTGAAGAAGGTTTTTGGGTTAAAGTCCTTTGGGTCCAAGTGGTCTGTCTCCTCCCATACCTCCTTCAGCTGGTCCTGACTGCCCTACACACGCACGCGCACAGTCGCACGCACACACACATGCACAGTCGCGCGCACACACACACACACACACACACACACACACACACACACACACACACACACACACACACACATTTTTAATATCCACATTTCATATAATGAAAATGTTTTATGAATTGAATGCCCAATAAATGCCATTTGGAACAATGTAGACAATGGTGTTAAATATTACACATCCATCCTTACAAAATCTAAACTAGGTGACAGTGTGATCAATTAAACCGTGTGCGTGTGCGCGTGTGCGTGCTTGCGTGTCTCACAGGGTGGTGGACTTTGGGGTGTTCTGCGTGTTTTTTCTTCAGCTCCTCGTAGTGAATCTCCTCCATCTTGCGGTGCTCCTCGTCCATGTCCTTGAGCTTCTCCCTCCTTTGGTGCTCCTTCGACATCTCGTACTTCTTGAAGTCGTCGTGGCGTTCCTTGTCGAAGTTATCCAGGTCACTGGTGGCCTACACACACACACACACACAGAGAGAACAAACATCAAGACGGACTCACTTCGGGTGGCGTGTGGGCCTTCAGTTAGTGGACAATGCATTGCAGAGATAAATGATAGAAATAGAATAGGGGGGTGATGATGACATGCTCTGCAGATCAGCTGGTTTCAACCCCATGATTTTGTTAGTAGTCTTAATACCTATGAGGTTAAGAACAATGAGGATGGCCCACACACTGCTATCCAGTACAGCACAGTAAAAATTGAAGTGCTCAATCGTCACTATTAGAAGCAACCAAGGAGTGCAGCCAAGAGCAAAAGCAAATAGCATCCCAGTCAGTAAATGTAAAGTCTGATTTATAGTTAAGTCATATATATACACAATGGTGTCCCATGCCATAAATGGCAATTAAATCTCACAAGTCACAACGTGTCACTTGTAGATTTGCCATTTTCAGCACAGGACAAGACACCGTCATACAACTAACTATAAATAAGAATAAGGCATCATAAATATTCCTGTCTCCAGAATATGAATGTCAAATGCAGATGTGGAAGTGACAACACTCTAATCATTCTGATGATTTTGAATTAGAAACATGCTCTTTGTGATTAGTTCAGGCAATGGAAATTATGTCCCCCGAGGGTGCACACGAGTGAACGCCCCTCCCCCCTGAGAGAGTGGGTAGAGATCTAAGGCCGACACATCTCTAGATATGATTTGGTCATGTGATCTTTGATCATTCCTCACATTTCTAGAATGTCATGAACACAGCTGGGTGGCTAGTGTGGCTAGCGTTGTTTTATTCTCCTGCCCTCCTTAATGCCACGTGCTCTCAGTCTTTCTGACTCTGCTTGCTTGCCGTCAACTGAGAAGCATAGACGTTTTTATTGAGAGCTTTTATTGTAGGAAAGATTGTTAATAAATGACTACCTCAAAGCAGAAGGTCTATGTCTCTGGTTCATTAATTATCAGCTGATCAGATTTAATGATACTTGATCCAGTATGAGGGAGGTGGGGGGGGGGGAGGTACTTAAAGCTTGCCTGATTCCAAGTTGGAACCATAGAGTTATAGATAAACTAGAGCCAAAGGGCGGACGTACAGCCCGGCCTCCACTATTCATTTCAATGGAAGTTGCTCAGTGCCGTTTGAAGGACCCGGAAGAATGCTCTACTTCCGCATTTTCTTGATTTGGACACCAACATTTTGTGTCCAAATATGCTAACTCGCCTGAATCGATTCATGAATGAGCACTCTGATGAGGCTTCGTACACACCTACACAACAAATGTTTGGTCCGTGTGTGATGTCTGATTGCTGTTTGATTGCTGCTCCAATTCATTTTCAATGGGAGTCACATGGTTTGACCAAACATTTTTGTTTGATGAGGGGGGAGCAATCAGCAATCAGCAATCGAACACAAATGTTTGATCAAACCATGTGACTCCCATTGGAAAAGCATTGTGGTGGCCCAAAAAAAAACAAAAAACGACCAAACATTGCTTGATTGGTACGTGTGAATGAGGCCTTAGACAAGCTGCCAACCCGTCACGATGTGACATGTTGTGAGCTTGTACAGCTGTCATTTTCGAAATAATTAGAAACCTCTTGAAAGTGTTGGACAAATCTTCTCTTATGGGGGTCACAGGCAATATAAAGGCAACTATTTCATTTTTGGTTCAACCATTTAAAAAACCCACAGTATTGCGAATACCTCCATAACCATAATTCCATTCACCTATACTGTAGCATCAGAGACCGGAGGGGGCGTGCAGAGGGATACAAGATTCAAGCACACAAGGAGGTTCATTCCACCATTAACCCATTTTGGGCGGGAACCCCTTTTGGTGTTTTAATGTAAGTCGCTCTGGATTAAGAGCGTCTGCTAAATTGTAAATTGTAAACATTATGTTATAATTTAGCTATTGAAAAATAGCAGATCTACAAGCTCATAGCGCGCCACCGAGTGGCGCGCTACGAGCTTGTAGGTCTGCTATTTTTGAAAAATTGTTGTGCCTCAAATCTTTCAGAAAATTGTCATGATTTAGAAGATTATTTTTTAAATTTCGACGTCAGGTCCAGTTCCAGTCTTAGAGCAGGTTTAAATTACACATTTAAACCTGTGATTTGTCTTTTCTTTTCTTTAAACCTATTTAGGTCTGACGTCGAAAAAAAAGGGAAAAAAAATGTCTTCTGAAAGAATATATATATATTCAAAGATTTGTGCCGCATTTTCACGATTTTTCAAAAATAGCAGATCTACAAGCTCATAGCGTGCCACCGAGTGGCGCGCTATGAGCTTGTAGATCTGCTATTTTTCAATAGCTAAAGTATTACATAATGCTTAGTTAAAACACAAAAAGGGGTTCCCGCCCAGAATGGGTTAAGCAAATATCCCCGTTTGTTTTTCCAGTTTAGCTCACAGGCAATATGTTCCCATGTTTCCCCATGTCACTACACTGTCAGAGCTGATTGGGAAGTTACCTCATGGGCAAGCCATCCTTCTTCAACAAAGGACAAATAGATCGCCTCAGTGCCTCCATGTATTAACACATCTACAAGTGAAAGGGGCCGGTCTTGTTAACAGAACTAACAGACACAACGATCCAACATTTGTTAATTTCATACAGAGTGATATGGCACACATAATCAAGGAATTCAGGATGGGGGAAATCAGAATACAAAATCATTTCACATTTTATACATTTTTCATTAAAATCACCTTTTGAAGTGTTTCTGGAGAACATGTATTGTATAGCATGTTAGAAAAGTTAACGCAAGAGTTACTGCTAAGCTTAATCAATTCCACAGCATGTTGTGTAGTAGTGTTTATTTCTACTCAGGAAAATGTAAATCTAGCTCGCATCTCTTGACAACAAGCAACTACATTTAACCCATTTTGGGGCAGGAACCCCTTTTGGTGTTATAATTTAGCTATTGAAAAATAGCAGATCTACAAGCTCATAGCGCGCCACCGAGTGGCGCGCTACGAGCTTGTAGGTCTGCTATTTTTGAAAAATCGTGAAAATATGGCACAAATCTTTGAATATATATTCTTTCAGAGCCAACGTTTTTAACTCAAATCTTTGCTTCTGGGGGGTTCCTGGAACAACATATTTTCAGATGGGGGTCGGTGGCCAATCACATATAATTATTGGGGTTCTTGACATGAACTATTGAGCACCACCGATACAGAAACATCTTTCAGAAAACTGTCAGAATTTAGAAGATATTTTTTTAAATTTCGACGTCAGGCCTAAATGGGTTAAAGGGGCATTCCACTAATTTTCAACATTTTACTATGTCATTAATATACCTTAGAGCTGTTGTGTGGAAATAATAAAAAAGGTCCCCCCATTCTGTGTTTCCTAGAACTAGAGGTCTGAAAAAAATCATTTTAACATGGTGAAACACATCTTGATGATGTCATCATCAAGATGTGTTTCACCATGTTAATGATTCTTTTCATAATTACAGTTCTAGAAAACTTTTTTATTATTTCCACACAACAGCTCTAAGGGGGGGGTTTACCATGTGCATACACAGTACAAACATGGCCTGATAACACAAACTTGTTCACTCATGCGTGTCGTTTGAACAGTTAATGTGGCTTGAAGGCAGAACACTTCAGGGTGTTTATTCTCTTAAACGAGTCATCACCAAATGGATCTCGCTGTTCTTTTTTTTAAACTCAGAGTAGAACTAGTTTGTAGCAGTTTGGTGGAAGAACAGTATACATTTTAGCTCCAGGAGGACCCCCGTTGACTGCATGATTGCAGTTCCAGAATCGGTGTCACAAACCATTGGAACAAACCCATTTTGACCTGAGATCAGATTCTAAAAATGTCTTCTACATCCTGACAGTTTTCTGAAAAAGCTATGTTTCTATGTCAGTCGTTCTTCGATTTTTCAAAAATAGCAGACCTACAAGCTCGTGGCGCGCTATGAGCTTGTAGATCTGCTATTTTTCAATAGCTAAAGCATAACATAATGCTAACACCAAAAAGGGTTCCCGCCCAAAATGGGGTTAAAAGTTTAAATTGTGACCTCTTCTGAACAAGATCGTTCTTCTTGGGACTCTTGGGAGCACCACAGTTTACCTTACATAACTATTTAAGTAATGCATTACAGTGACCTCCTCAAACGTCATGTCCCCTCCCGCTCCCTCAGGTCTGGTGACGCAAACCTCCTCGACGTCCCCAAAACCAAACTCCGTACGTAGGGTGACAGAGCTTTTTCCTTTGCTGCCCCAACCCTGTGGAATGCCCTCCCTAAGGCACTCAGAGATGCCCCCACCCTCCAAACTTTCAAAACCGCCCTCAAGACCCACCTCTTCAATATTGCCTTCCCTAGATAACCCTTCTCACTGTCTTTCTTTTTAATGTTTTTTAGCTTTTAGTGTTTTCCTTTTTATAATAAAGTTGTTTTTATTTTGTTGTTACCTCTGTAAAGCCCCCCCCCCCCCCCCCCCCATGCAAAGCGGGTACTCAGAAAAGCGCTATATAAGTTTGAGATATTATTATTATAGTAGTAAACCATCACAACAGTCCATACCGATTTGATGAGGCGATCCAGGTCGTCCACCTCAAAGGTGTGTGGGTTCTTGTGGTTGAGGTACTCAAACTGTCTCATCAAAGTCTTGTGGTCCATAGCCTTGTCTGAAAGACAGACAGGGGTGTATCAGTGAAGAGATAATTATTACATAACTGTTTCATCAAAGCCTTGTGGTCCATAGCCTTGTCTGAAAGACGGGGGTGTATCAGTGAAGAGATGATTACATAACTGTTTCGTCAAAGCCTTGTAGTCCATAGCATTGTCTGAAAGACAAGGCCTTGTCTTTCAGACAAGGCTAGGGGTGTATCAGTGAAGAGATAATTACATATACTGTAGATTTTCCATTTTCTTTGCATTATGTCCACAGAGACAGCGTGTACTGTACACTGGCTGATGTTTCTGTAAATGTAATATAAACACCACGTGGCTTCAGTTGCACATCCAGCAGCCCTGGGCAAAGATGTTAGAAAGCAAGCATACAAATTAAGGCAACACATGACACCTGCTCTGTGTCTAAATAGATTACATTGGTAAAAGACTGTGCTCGTGCTGGGCAGCTCCCAGTAGCCAACAGGAGAAGGATGGGCTTGTCTTTGGTGGTACTGGGCATCTCCCAGTAGCCAACAGCAGAAGACTGTACTGGGCAACTCCCATTCATGCATGTATGTATGTATGTATTTGGTTAAAATGGGTAAGGTTTAAAAAAAAAAAAAAGGCAAAAGCATGCTCTGTTGCACGTATGTATGTATGTATGTATGTATGTATGTATGTATGTATGTATGTATGTATGTAACTGTATGCAATATTGCTGGGAAAAAGTGCATGCATTCTGAGGGAACCAATCAGTAGCACACTTACGTTATGGCTAAATATAGTTAGTCATGCGCGTCACTCACTGCTCTCATCAAGGCTCTTCCATATCAAGGTGCTTCGCTAACACACGCCACACTGCATGACATAAAATGGGCATACAGCTAAGAGAAAGTGGATCAACTTTGCTTTGATAACAAAAGAGTTGAGGTACACTACTACGACAGGCAACGAAGGTGAGGACAAAGTTGCATATTGTTAGCTGGTAATCTTTTCATTCTCCAAAGCACACGCTGGCTTATACTTGCACAACTTTCCTAGCACTATAAGCCTTTGTTCAGACTGCAAATCCCACTTGTTTCTCAAATAGGATCTGTAGGACTAACTGTTATTTGCAAGTGATATTTTCAGACATTGAAGAAAATAGCCCACAGCGTATTAAAACCCATTTTGAACTGAGATCAGATTCTAAAAATGTCTTCTACATCCTGACAGTTTTCTGAAAAAGCTATGTTTCTATGTCAGTCGTTCTTCGACTTTTCAAAAATAGCAGACCTACAAGCTCATAGCGCGCCACTCGGTGGCGCGCTATGAGCTTGTAGATCTGCTATTTTTCAATAGCTAAAGCATAACATAATGCTAACACCAAAAGGGGTTCCCGCCCAAAATTGATTAAAGGCTCAGTGGGATCATGCAAAAAATATAAATCAGGCTTCAGTTTCTGAGTGTCCAGAATTAGACATCGTTATAAAATCAGATTTGAATCCCATTTCAAACCACTTTCCATGTGTTGATTTGCTGTTCAGACTCTGCATTTTACTTTTACTTTTTATGTTTTTTTTGTGGCTTTCGCCTTTATTTTTATATATTTTATGGAGGGACAGACAGTAGGCTGACAGGAAATGGGGAGAGAGATGGGGGGGGAAGACATGCAGTAAAGGCCGTCGGGATGGGGAGTCGAACCCGCGGCACACTGCCAGACTGGATTACCAACCAAGGTGCCTGGACCACTGAGCCATGGCCCAGGCCTGCATTTTACTTTCTTTCTCACTTTCTTGCCATCCCCTTTCTTCCTTCCTTAACTGTTATTCTTTGTTCCTTAACCGTGCCTTGTCTATCTCTTGCGTGCATAAGCCTTTGCAAGAGTTTTTTCACTTTCAAATATATAAATTAAACTACCCTCTTGTCTTGTCTTGTCTTGTCTTAACCACAACCCTATAGCATCCCCATTTGAGCATGTAAAAATAGAACAAAACATAACCTTATATCAGCTATTTCCACAATTGGCGTACAACAAAGTATATAAAGTTTAAGTGCTTAAGGATATTCTTTAGCTCCTGTTAGTATGATGAGGTGTATCGGTACTTTGAGTCATGTTCTTGGGCCTGATGCTGCATTCACTGTCTATTCACTGTTCGTTATCTATATAGAAGTGTCTATTTGTACGTCTCTAAATGTTTTGATGAATTGAACATGGTGGACCCTCTTGTAAACAAGTGTAATGCTTAATTGGGTCGTCCACTCACAGTTAACAGCCTTTGTATTGAGTTTGTGCTTGAAATGTACTGTAATTCTGCAAACTGTTAATAAATATTTCAATCAATCAATCAATCAATCACACACGGGCAGACGCAAAGACGAATGGGACTATCATTTGGAGCAGCTACATGCATCATTGTGTCGCTGGCTTCCTTTGACAATGAATGGTAGACTGTATCTTTGCATCTGCCCGTGTAAACGCACCATGACTGTCACTTCCTTATGCTGACGATTTCACCACACATTGTTAACTGACAACATTATCAGTTAATCAGTTGTGAATTTAGTTGACTCAAAAATACCAAATACGTTGCTGAAAAGGGTAGCAGTAGCTTCTCATATATGCCCCCCAAATGTTTCTAGTGTACACTGAACCATTTTATACGGTTCAAACCGTTCAATATAAGGAATCGCTCCACAGATTCCTCAGATTTGTAGCAAGTTAGCAACCATATAATGTGAGCGATATAAAATTCCAATAAATGTGCCTGTTATATAATTTAGGATAGGACTCTTGTAGGCTGCAGACTAAAAAGTCTATAGCATCTCTGTTGACATTACTGCAATTCATATAGATCCATCATAAAATATTATTATTCAAATAATACCAAATTGGCCAAAATTACGAATTAAAGTTTTTTTGTGCATATTTTCTTAGAACCGTATATATATTTTGACATGTATTGGTACAATGTGTATATGTGACTCATTTAGTTTCTGCAAAGAATGCCACACCGCCACATGTACAGGAGGACCGCCCACTCTGTACAGTTAAAACGTGAAAGAGAGACACTAGACATAATCCCTCTATACATTCAGCATGATGGACCACATACATACCGGCCCCGCTCTCCATGTCATGTTTGACTTTGATGAGCGTCCTCAGTCTGCTGACTTCCTGTCTCTTCAACTCATCCAGCTGGGTCCGTACATGGTGGCCAACAAAGTCCAGCTCTTTGGCAAGCTGTCCTTGCTATAAACAAACAAACAGAACATACTGTATATTTGGTGGACACCTCATACAGTCGCATGGGTGTCATACTGTAATTTATTTGAATCTGCTTGGTCCCAGGGGAAACTGAACTTGCTAATGCCAGGGCTCTACCAGTGAGCTACACACTGGGAGTGGAACACCTAACCCTTGCTGTGTAATAGGTACAGTAGGTACGCAGTCAAATGTGGAGCATGTATTTAACTTTGACAGTGTATAAAACGAACATATAAGGGTTTACACTCTCAGACTGGGCAGTATTATGCGTGTCTTAAGTACCAGGTCTTATTACTTAACTTAAGACCTGGAGGCGTGATCAATGCCATTTGGCTATTCTGAGTGGCCAAACAGCATTGACCACGCACGCCTCCAGGTCTTAAGTTAAGTCATAAGACCTGGTACTTAAGACACGCATATCAGAGTTATAATTATACGCCTGATTTTGCTGTTTGAGTGTACCATGTTTACAAGTACAGTGCACTAATCACTACCTGACAGGTGTTAACATTAAGGTCTCAAAAGCACTTTCCCAATGGGTACAGGTCATGTTCTATTTTCCCAAAGTTCACTTGCCCTGGACGGGCAATAGGCCATAGTGTCATCCCTGTCTTATATTCAGAAATCAGGGGGAAATGATCTTGTCTATCCTTGTTTTATATTGTTTTTGTGTTCATACATAATATCCATGCATACGTATTCTGTTGTTGTTGCTTGTGTTTGTTTTTTCTGTTTGTTTGTAAAAAATCTAAATAAAGTACTGATCATAAAAAATAAATCAGGGGGAAATTGATTAGATTGATCGACAGCAAAATTAATGATCAAAGAAACTAAATAATCGGATTAGTGATGTCTCATGTATTACTGTACCATCATTTTACGCTCTACATTAATAATCAAATAATCAAAAACAGAGTAGTAGACAGTAGTAGACAGTAGTAAACAATGGAATATCTTCTCTCAGTAGCAGTATCTGTCCTACCTTGATAGCGTCCATATCTGAGTTCTGGAGTTTTTCTCTAAAGTGCTTGTCTTTCTCCAGAAACTCGACGACCTCTCTGAGATAGCGGTCATAGTGCAGTCCTGTGTCCTGAAGCACAAAACCCAGCAGGTTGTTGTCATTAACAAAGATAGGGGCTCAGGAAAGAGAGAAGGGGAGAGACATGCAGCAAAGGTCGTCATGAACAGGACTCGAACACACGACGCGCTGTCAGGCCAAAGCCTATATGTGGCATGCGCCTGGACCACTTGGTCAGCGGGCGCTCCAAAGATAGGGGCATTTTTAAATCACTGATAATACCTATTTGGGGACCCGGCTACTATTTGGAATTGCAGTTTCCTAATCCCTGTTATTTTACCGTGTTGGGGAGAGACTGGGTTGCAATACTAGAGGCCTACTTTGAAAGGGCTGTGCAAGTGAAGAAGAGACATTTTGGCTGACTCATTTCTAGTGTAGAGTAAAGATCTTCTTCAAGCTGAAACTGAAAGCATCCTTCCTCTTTCTGAGGCATTAAAACACCTTCATATAAAGTTTATATTCTTGCAGAGTTGCCGCATAAAAGCACACACATGCTTGAACATATGTCTTCTTCAGACTTCCGTGTCGAAACATAAATCTATAATAAAGCCTATAGCTTTTGCAGTGTGCTCCCTGTGCGGACTTCTCTTTTTTTATCATATCAAGGTACACAGGTACACAGTAAATATTCACTTCATAGCATGACTACTTTTGTACTGTATAACCTGTCAAAACAAACAATTCTTATGTGCCCAAATCATGGGGCTGACATACATCAATACTTCATATTGAGTAGTGTTTGTGTGATCTGAAGGAAATTCAAAATAAAAAGTCATTTTGTTTTCTACAACTCTATCAGGCAGAGACCTTTTAAATAAGGTAGAATTTGTGTGGTTGGATGACTTGGAGAAACTGAAACGTCTCTTTCAACATGATACATTTCCTGAAAAGGCCCGGTCAATGAGGAGGATGTAAAATGACATTGTCTTATTTATTCTCATTTTTGTTCATAATCTGTATAGGCCTACGGGTATGTTTATTTGTGTGGTATGTTAACCATTCTGGGCGGGAACCCCTTTTGGTGTTAGCATTATGTTATGCTTTAGCTATTGAAAAATAGCAGATCTACAAGCTCATAGCGCGCCACCGAGTGGCGCGCTACGAGCTTGTAGGTCTGCTATTTTTGAAAAATCGAAGAACCACTGACATAGAAACATAGCTTTTTCAGAAAACTGTCAGGATGTAGAAGACATTTTTAGAATCTGATCTCAGGTCAAAATGGGTTGAGGCAGGACGTAATATGAACAGGAAGGATTGTTAATGTTAAATTCTACTCACTGCCGACTCTGGAGGTTCCAGGTCCGGTGTGTCGGTGCCGGTGGTGACTTTGGTCTTGTCAACAGCGATAGGCACTGCCTGGGCACTCATCCACAGGGTGACCAGAACCAGCCCGCCCCAGGAGCACAAGGCTTTACACCTGTGTACTGCTTTTATCCACATCTGTATGAGAGGACAAGATGGAACAAGTTAACCACTTTAACCCTGGCACCGACCCCTCATTTAGGCATAGCATTATATTAAAATATTTACAGAAAAGAAAATCTATTTTAAAAAAGACCACACTGCGAATTATACAAAACAGTAAAACTAGGCCACATTTTATAAATGTAATTGTCTTATTCTTTTCTCAGTACCGGCTTGCAGTTGCAGCCGGGCAATGTTGATGTCAGAACATGCTGTTGCTTCTATTGGACAGCATCACTTGTGAAACCTTGAAGCTTACCATGCAATCTCCACAGTTTGAGTTACAAGTCAAAACAGCACCCATAGTCAGAACAGTTAAGCAACTTAAGTTTAATCTCAAAAGCAAGTGTGTGGTGGATCAGGCCACAGTCAGCCAGTTACTCCCCATTACATGGGGTTAAAGCCATTCTCATGTCTGACTCAGTATAGTTGCCTACCAGAGAAAGGCTCAGTCAGGCTATGTTGCCTACTTTAGGTGTTGGGAAATGACTGGAACACTATAACCACAAAACATTGGAAATGTGACTGACTAAACACTTAATTACACAGGTAATAGTTGCCTAATTAGTTGCCTAATTATGCAATATTAAATAAAACATGACCCTTGGACTTTCTAGAATCAACTCCATCCCCCCGTTCCTCAACTTCAAACTTGTCACAAAATAATCTTTCCATATTTAATATCCATATCTTCACGTTCTAATTGACTGGCTTCAGAATAGCTGGAGATTTGTTTTTAAAACCACTGAAGCAGCCACCATTGTCCGCGGACGGTTGGAGGACCACCAGGTCAGTGCGACAGAGAGGTTGCGTTTCTTCCTGCCTGTCAATCATTCCATGATGTGACAACCAAAGTACCGTTATATCTATGCACCACTTTAGAATGGTGATGAGGTCTCTAGACTCAATTAGAACCAGATATATGTAATTTGAGAAGAACATTTCATTATTTAAAACATTGATTGTCAACATCCTCTGACATTGAGATAGAAATAATCTACAAAGCAACAATGCTAGGAATACATGTATAATATAAATGCAATTGAGTCATTTTACACGTACGTTTATCTTTCTTCCTTAGTCCTTACTTCCCCTTTCCTCTGGGCTTCAGAAACCTTCAGTCAATCCGTTAACTGGCAGAAATAGACTGCCTGCCTGCCGCTTGTTTACTTAGAGCCGTCTGTCAGTTAACACGCTCCTGTCCTCTTAGCGGGGCGCAACCTAGACACTTATTAGAACTTACCATGGCAACGCCCCGCCCCCCTCAGCGTCGATTGGGTGAAAGTATGTATTTCTCTTTGGAAAATAGTCGCGTTGGCAGCCGATTGGTCGACAGGGCGTGTCAGTCAAACCCGTTTCCTTGTGGTCAAGGTGCGTAGAGGCAGACTGTGGGGGTACGTGGCGTTTGGTTTACATGACATGCGGTTTTTAGTGTTTACACCATCACAGTTTGAGTGTTTGACAGTCATCATGCGCACATCTTTATTATATTACAGTTGGAAACAAGTCCCCAGGACGTTTTTGTGTTTTACTTTTTTAGCTCAAATGTCAGTCAGTGACTACTAGGCTGTTTACATTTGTCTAATAATTAAATCAATCAAACAATGCAAAAAAGTTATAAACGTGCTAACAAAAACTGTGAATATACAAATAAAATAATTAATACACAAAATAAGAGCACTCAGCTCAGTCTAAGTAAACAGTCACAGACTGTACACAAAACCACTAGGTGGCAGCATTGAGCTCGATAGTTATGTACTTATCTCAGACCAAGTATAGTAAACACAGGATATTAATTATTCAGCAAATATGTTTCTGGTGTCAATTGAGACAACACAGCAGTGTAAGCAGAGAAACACAGCACAATCTAAATTCAACCGTAACTTCAGTGTCAAGGTTGATAATAAAACATACCGGGTAGCTTTAAAGTGCTGATATGGCAGTAGAAAGCAGGTTAAACACTTACCAGGTATAAAAGTATCCTGAAATCGTACTGCAACAGTCAACTTTATTTCATTTATTATGTAGATGTTATGTCTGGTTTGTATGCAAATATAGCCTACAGAGAATGAACTAAAGCTGAAGCAGTGATTTAATAGAAGACATAGTACTGGCCAATGCACAGAGCATAGCAGCTGAGGCCAATTCCACATAAGCAGATTCTGATCCTCAACAGGTGTATCTGGTCTATAGGTTCTCAGAGTGGGGTAATTTAGCAGATTAAGTATTACTGTTAACCACTTGTTAAATGTCTTAAGTTACAATACACATGAATCCAACTGATAGATCTGGAATCTAATCAATATCTAATCAATAGTTTATGGATCACTTTGGTATGACATCCTACAGTATATGATTTGCTGACAAGGCATGGCCTATCAAACCTTTTCAAGAGTCTTATGCATGTCAGTTTGACACAGAACATGCCATATCTTTGTTGACTAGTTTTATGAAGAATGTCCTAATAATAAAAACAAATGTCACCAAGCCAAGAATTATACCGTCATCACATCAGTATCACTCAGAAAACCTCTTTGGCCCAGCAAGCCCATATCTTCTAATTCTATCAACAAGCTGATAACATGACGCCTCCAAAACTCACATTAAATGTGTCAGTCCTCTGCATTTACCCATCATGCAATGGGTCTGGTCCACAAGATTCGATACTCCACCAAGATACCCATGTACCTGTGTAGATACTTCCTTAATGTTAACGAAGTCCACACCCACAACACCAGAGGGAGTGCAACGAATCATGTTCAACCCAGATTCGGCACAAACAAGGGACTAAATTCTTTTCGCTCCTATGCCACCAAAATGTGGAACGCCCTACCAACAGTCATTAAGACATGCGAATCCCTTGACTCCTTCAAAACCGCTCTCAAAGGGCACCTACGGATGGCTGCAATTCAAAACTGGCCCCTGTAAAAATCCCCCACCGCCCCCCCCCCCCCCCCCTTTCCCCTCACTGTATATGTTTCTTTTCCCTTTTTACCTCCATTATGATGAATTCCTGTACTGTTCTTTGTCTATATAGAAGTGTCTATTTGTACGTCTCTAAATGTTTTGATGAATTGAACATGGTGGACCCTGTTGTAAACAAGTGTAATGCTTAATTGGGTCGTCCACTCACAGTTAACAGCCTTTGTATTGAGTTTGTGCTTGAAATGTACTGTAATTCTGCAAACTGTTAATAAAATTTTCAATCAATCAATCAATCATTAGGATGCACTGCAGATTACAAGCAATCCTATAGTTAAAACAATGATTAAAGTCTGGCATGAGGTTAATATATTTTTGGGAGAACATCCACGTCTCTCTCGCTTCAGCCCAATATGGGGTAATAATCAATTTGTGCCAGGTAGAGCTGATGGGGGGTTTAAATTGTGGGCTGATAGGGGAATAGGTCAATTAAGGGATGTATTTGAGAGGGGTCGGGGGAGTATGCTCTCGTTTGAGGAACTGGTCATTAAATATGATATCCCTCGCAAACACTTCTTTAAATATCTGCAACTGAGGGACTTTATTAGAACTAATCTGGGGCAATCCATGCTGGCCCCATCCATGTCTGTGCTGGAGAAAGCTTTGGTTAATGACCCATTCGGAAGGGGGTTAATATCAGATTTCTACGCCCTATTGGTTGACTTTTCTCCGGAATCCTCGGAAGATAGGCTTAATGCCTGGAGAACAGATATTCAGGAGGATTTAACAGTGGAACAATGGAGTACGGCTTGTGCACAAGCTCAATCCCAGACTGGGAATACTCGTCTAAAACTTCTACAATACAATTGGCTTATGAGAGTGTACATTACACCAGTTAAACTTAATAAGTATAATTGTAATATTCCAGATGTATGCACCAGATGCGGTGAAGATAGAGGCACATTGTTCCACTGTCTATGGTCCTGTCCAAAATTGATTGAGTTTTGGGGGAAGGTCGGGCAGGAAATACAGAAGATTTTGTCAATAAATATTGTACCAGAACCAAAGTTCTTCCTGCTCGGTCTATATCCGGAGGGACACAAGATAAAGCGTAATGAACAAATGTTTATAGATATATGTCTTTTACAAGCTAAGAGAGTGATAGCATTGACCTGGAAGAGGCCGGACAAACCAAGTATTACACAGTGGTTCAGAGAATTGTCTTTATGTCTACCTTTGGAAAAGATTGCATACATTCTTAAGGACAAACAAGAAATGTTTCAGGAGGTGTGGGGCCGTTTTATGAGATACATAAAGAACAATAATTTGTCACATCTAATGGATGGAGCTGAAGAGGAGTAGTGCTGTTGTTGTTGTTGTTGTTTTTTGTTTTGTTTTGTTGTTTTTGGTTATTGTTGTTTTGCTTTCTTTATATCAGTAATTGTCTTGTACTGTTCATTGTTGTTTTTTGTATATGTGTATTGTCATTTGTGTGTAAAAAGGAAAATAAATATATTGTTGAAAAAAAAAGGATGCACTGCAGGGCAGTGTCTTGCTCGGGAACACTTAATTCGACACATAGATCGGGGAAACATGGGGACCTTATCTTTCCCAGTACATGAGTACAGTAGGCATCTTTAACCAATTATCTATCTGCACTTGACTACTTACTTACACCATTGTTGGTTGAGTAGAGCTGAGAGTTCATTCTGTTTACCATAGTCCAATCTTGCCCCTCTTTGGCCTATCTCACAGCCCGCTTTCCACGCCCACTTCCGGTAAATAGTGGTGTCTTTAACATGAGCATTTACACGTTTCTTTCTCTGGAGAATCTAAGTACATTTTCTAATGTAAAAATGTGACAGACCAATATTATTATGAAGCAAACAAGATGGTAAATCAGGTCGAACAGATAGAACAAACCTTACCTTGAGAAAACAAAAGTTGTAGACTTCTTAAATTACCTCGGTTAACATGTAGTGTCTATGGAGTGACGTCACGCTATCACCACTAACCCCGAAAGGGGGCGTATTTAGGGGGGCGGGGAAATTCTGTGAGATAGGCTGGTCTGGAATGAAAAGCATCTGCTAAATGCATAAATTCTAACTGTAAATTGTAATAATATATTTGTTTTATTTATAAACTTCTTTCAAGGAACATTTATTTTTATCTCAGGTTAAGATCATTGAAGCAAAGAAGATATCCCAGTCTAGTCTGTCTTATAAGAGCACTACTTTGAAACTGAGAAAAGTATTTCCAGCTTCATCTCTAGTCCCATGCTTATTAGCCTATTCGAATTTACTTGTGTAAATAAATCCTGGGGCGGATGACGATGCTAATGTTTGTTTTGGTGGGGCAGAACTGCAAAGATCAAACGATAAACCTGGTGGTAGAAATAATCTTACAACTTGTACACTTTTTATTGATTCTTCACTGAGAAAGACTGTTGAGAAACTGAAAGGGAGACTGTTGAGTAGACACACAGTAGGCCTATGAAAGATATAATAAGGGAAAATTAGCTTAAGTTGTGAAAAATCTGGGGAAAAAAATGCTTACCACTAGCTTTCTTCACAGATGTGTTCATAAAGGTGTCTACTATCACAGAAAAAATTGTTCCAAGCCAACTCCCTTGGGAAACTTTATGGGAGTATACGGAGGGCTTAGGCTAACAGCAGGACATTTTAAAATTGGCCAATATCAGCTTGTGAGGTGTGTAAATAGGGTTTTATTTGGGGTGCTGAATCCGTTCCAACCATTCATTTTCATTAAAAATGACTTCTGGCCATAAAATTGGCCATGCCTGCTTTTGTATGTCCCAGACATACTAGTGTAATAACTAATAATCCATTTTATGCATATATCAATGGATGTCTATGGTGTTTTCTTGTGTGTGTGTGTTGGTGTGGGGGGCATATTAAAATATAAAAAGCATTTTATTAATATATCACAAATGCATCTTAATTGAAACTAACTGTTGAAACAGAAGTACCGGTAGATGGACAATCTTTAATGGATTTAACTGATTTATTCTATTCAGAATCAGAAAGTCTTCATTGTCACACCTTTAAAACAATTAACGGTAAAATAAGGGGGAAATTAATGTGCCGAATTTCATGGCTCTATGATATCACAATATAAAAGATCAACACATAATACAAAACTAAGGTGCTAAAATGTAAGTATGCTTTTGTAAACAATAATTACAAATATGAATACAACTATCTCTACTCTTCCAACTCCCTGGCATCTCCCTCACTGCTCTTGTCATCTTGTTGTTCTTGCAAAATTTGCCATGGCAGTTACCACAAGCAGAAATGCACTGTACATTAAAATGCAGTGTGTACACTCCCCCTCATAGTTGCAACTGACTAACTTCAGAAGATAGTCTGGTGTGATGGGGTCTGTTCATTGACGGTACAGACTCATAGCCTTTGTCACCAAGCTTCCATCCATACTCCAGTACATTATGGATGGAGATTATGGCCAATCTCTGGTCTGTTGGGGACAGTTTTTCTGGTTTGATACTCCCAGTAGCGGTAGTAGTTCTGCAAGACTGAAGTGGAGAGGGCTATGGAAGTTTTGGACATCCAAGCCAACAAGGAGGACATCATCACAGCCAGCTGTGAACTATTCAAGTTCATGTTCCATGGGAAATCGCACAAAAGTTGTCTTCTTCAGCAAGCAGGCGGCTACTGGGAGTATCAAAACTGAAAAACTGAAAAAAACTGAAACTGGGTTCGATTCCCGCTCGGGACGCTGTGGGTGCTGGCGGCGTGTTTCCTCCTCCGCGTCATCAGTGCCCATACCCGAGGCGGGGTTGGCGAAAGGGCCTTTCTGTGTGGAGTTTGCATGTTCTACCCTCACAAAAAACATGCAGTAATCCTGGTCTCTAAACTGCCTCCCCCTGGCCAGCCGGGGCGCCTGATGGAGGGGAAAGGAACTGGTTGGAATTACGTGTTCCTTCCACGTGCTATGTCCAACCAGGGAAACTCCCCCCTGTCAGGTGTAAAGGAGCAACTTGGACACAAAGCATGAGTTCAAGTCCGTTGCTCTCCCCATGTCCCCCATATATGGGGACTAGGTTGGCGGAGGGTATGTAGAGCCCAGGATCACATTAGATAATTGACACGGGGGTGAAAAATGGGTTACAAAATTGTGGGATAAAAATTATTAAAAATAAATAAAAAAACTGAAAAACTGCCCCCAACAACAGGAGCAGCAGCACAGCACTCTCTCCGAGCTTATATCCAGACCAGAGATTGGCAGCTTCCATTCATACTGGATAATGGATGGAAGCTTGGTGACAAAGGTGACATATTAGTTATTACGCATGTTTGGGACATACAAAAGCAGCCAATTTTATGGCCAGGAAATCATTTTTACTGAAAGGTAATGGCTGGAACAGATTCAGCACCCCAAAAAAAACCTATTTACACACCTCAGAAGCTCATAATGTCTCCGTGTACCCCGACTTTGATTGGCTCCCACAACGTTTCCCAAGGGAGATGGCTTGGAACATTTTTTTCTGTGATAGTAGACACCTTTATGAACACATCTGTGAAGAAAGCTAGTGGTAAGCATTTTTTCCCCAGATTTGCCTCAACTTAAGCTAATCTTCCCTAACTAATAAGAGGGAGACAGTGTAAAGGAGAGAGATGATCGGAAAGCTGAGAGGGAGAGAGTGTATGAGACAGATCGTTGGAAAGCTGATAGGGAGACAGTCTAGGCTCTAAGGGAGATGACCTGTAAAAAAACTAAGAAGAAGAGAGTGTAGGAGAGTGATGGTAGGAAAGCTGCAGAGAGAAGCAGAGTGGGAGACAGACAGTAGGAAAGCAGAAGGAGACCGCGCATGCATGGGAGAGACAGAAAGTAGGAAAACAGAGGGACTCAGGGCCAGACAGTGTAGGAGAGACAGACAGACAAACAGTATTTATTTTATACCAGTACATTTATTTTTATTTATACAAGCCTCATTTTACAATGACAAAATCTATATAGTTCAAAAATAGATTTAATTAATGATTTCACTATTACAGACTCATCTACTGTCCCATGTACTGTATACATATTTAAAAATCTGGTTGTAAGAGTAGGACAGAGCAGACATGCTGGGGCCAGTTGCATAAAAAAGAAAAAGTATAATTTATAAAGCCTAATATATACTCTGTAGTACGACGTACTACACGTGAAGTAAATTAATCTTACTTCTTCACACAATGGTGTCGTTCACCTAAACCAAACAAGACCCTATGCATCGCATTAATTTGACAATACGTTACTTTCGACGAGCAACACCATCATATTCCAGTTTTGGTCACTTTAGTCAGACATAGATTGAAATGTGGAAAAAACTAAAAAAAACAATACTACTCTTCATGATCGTAATTTAAGCAAAAATAACCTAATAAAGCTGGCAGCTACCATATAAATTGCTTAGGCCTATATTGTGCAACGGGTGTCAATTTCTTTCATTGGTGCAACAATTTAGATTTAAAAATGAAAACTAGGCCCTGAAATGTAAATGAAAGAAATGTAGTATTTAAAGCTAGAAATATCATTGCATGATCCTTTAGCTGATCCTGTAGTCTGTTCTAATTGGTTAATTTAAGGTAAAGATTATGCAACTGGGCCCTGGTGCACAGAGGCTCTACAGACAAGAGCGGCTACAACAAACAAATATATAGCTAAAGATGAACTCCTGAACTTTCCATTAAAAATTAAAAACTATTGATATGTACCGTAGCACAGAGTTAACCATCATTATCTAGTTGGAAAAAAATACTTGGAAAACAACTTCACAGAATTACAGTAACTCAAAAAAGAAAAGGAAACATCAGAACCGAAAAGATGAAAAATACAAAGGGCAAAAAAAAGGCAAGAACAAAAAAATTATGATTTTGTTGTTTCTGGGCGGGAAGGCAATTGTTGTGCTGAGGAGAAACCTGTCCTCTTCTGTCATCTCCCTCCTCCTCCTCTACTGTGTCTTCTCTTGTGGAACTGGACAAAGACAGTCGTTTCAAGGGTTATTGTTAGAAAGCAGGTAGGCCTACTATAACCACTTAAACCCTATTCAAAATACTTGAAAATATTAATTCAATATGCAAAACACATTGCATTGCATTGCATCGCATCGGTTTGTGAGGTGGTAGATATGCTGTAGAAATTGTTTGAAAATGTTGGCAATGTTTTGAAGTATAATTACATGCGCCATGTTTTTTTGTTTTTGTAAAATCAGTTCTCAACTTGAATCAGAAATGTGTTCTTGCCTCCTATATTCACAGCCTGAACTTTAAAGAGATGCTGATGTGTTCACTGTCATTACATGATGTGATACATTAATTGATCAGATAAAGCTTCAGTCTGTTCTTGGCTCAAAGTTAAAGTAGGCTCCTCTGGAAGTTATACAGCTCAGCTGGGATGCATGTGCTTATTAATTTGTCCATACTATTAGCTATAGCAATGAATCATATAAACTATCAGAGTGTAGAGCTATTCATGGATTCCTGACTGTGTTTAATCGTGCACCCCAAAGGTTTAATGATTAAGACAACCCAAGCACAAAGTGGGTTTTCCCTCAAGCATTTAGACTCTAAATGCTTGAGGGAAAACCTTCTATTAACGGCTAGGTGTGCTGTCATACCCATTTCAGCACAGCTGGATAGCCTATTTCAATCAATTTCTTGGTCAGAAGAACTATACATTTCTCATTCCACTTTTGTCTTTTTTCTCCTTTTTCAAGGTACTAGTACCACCAGTGGTACTAGTCCCAGTGGTTGGGAACCTCTGATTTAGAGCACACCTTGTAGCTTGGTAAATAACATGATCCTTTATATTTGAAGTTGCGTCCAGGGTTACCACATATTTTTACCAATGAATTTCCAAAACCTTTCTAGAATATTTAACCCAATTTCCAGGCCTAACAATCATTCAGCACAATAACAAGTCTCTTACTCCTACAGTATGTGCAATGCCGAAAGACAGGCAGTGAGTGTAGCAACAATAAAGCATAGAATATAGAATGCTATAATTGTCTCCACCACCAGACCGAAGGCATGGGGAGAGAGTATGGTACTGTATGCACTCCGTCCGTGTGTGTCTTAACTGTCTTTGTGTGTGTTTTTGTGTGTGTACAGCTAATCTCCGACACCGTTGGTCCGGCCGATGCCAAACTGTGCACACACCACACACACTCCCTGGATGCCAACGACGAACCTCTGCCCCAAATTTTCCACAATGGCCGGTTATAGTTTTACTGCTCTAAATATGACGGCTTAAGGGATATTTTGGTTAATAAGATGTCTTATATCTGTGGGGATTACCTAGATTTAAATGACTATGTAAAAATGGAGATATGTTTTGCCAAAGGGACTTTTGTTGTGGCAGATTTTATTTGTCAAGCTTGGGAAAGAAGACAGAGTAGGCTACTCTGTATAAATCTGAGTTGTAATATAATGAATTATGTAATGTAAACATGCTGTAAATGCATGAATTATGTAATGTAAACATGCTGTAAATGCAATAGTGAAATGGTGTCTTATAAACCCATGAGGGTTGGGCACATTGTGTGCAGGACACGAAAATAAATAAACAATCAATCAATCTATAGCGTCACCATGAGGCCGATTTTGTCAAAACACATTTCTGTACACATTACGCGTACACATTTTATCCATACATCACACAATTCGGTATACACTATCTCTCCATAGTCATGTGATCAATACGAATCTGTCCGCTTCCCCATATTCCATCCCCATTGGCTAAGATTGCCTTCCAAAGTTTGCAGGATTGGTCTCTTTTGAACAAAATGCCTCGAATCTTAACACAGCGTGTGATTTCCGTGCAATTATGCACGCACATTCCCACTAGGCAGAGGAAGAAATGCCACTTAAACATTTTCAAATCAGCCGATTTTTGCAAAACACATTACTTCATATTAGTCGCACAGATTTTATCCAAATTGGTATACACTATCTCTATAGTCATGTGTTAAACACAGATCGGTTAGATTTTTCATATATACCCCCCCCCCCCCCCTCTCTCTCTCTCTCTCTCATTAGCAGGCAACAGTGCAGCACTATCTCTCTCTCTCTGTTTCTGGCACAACAGCGCCACTTTTGGTACTCATTGGTACTAGTGCTCATAATCACATAGGTAGGTGAACGGACACATGAACACATAGGTAGGTTAACACGGACATTGCTGTTCCTTGGAGTGGTTGCACCACTCAAAAAATTGTGGCAAATGTTTTGCTACACAATCTCTCCTAGGGTATAGGATCACGCTGCAGCACGTTGTGAGCTTGTAGATCTGTTATTTTTTGTCACATACTGGTACACATTAGGCTACAATCACGCTGCCCATTTGTTTCGTGTAATGTTATATATGTTTTGAAAAACATTTTTATTAACAAAACCTATAGCCAAAAACAATTATTTTTCCAGGACCCTTGATAAATTCCAAGGACTGAAAAATGTTTTTTCTCATTTCAAAATATTTCCAGGAATTTCATGACCTTGGGAAGCCTGTCTGTCATGTCTGATTTTACCTTTTGTCTTCTTGGGTTTCGTAGCACAGGGTTTGGAGACCTTGACTGTGTCCTGACACTGTGCATTGAAGAACGCCTTCTTGAAAGTCCCAGATCGACTCTTAGTGAGTGTCTCTGGGTCACACGGTCCCCATTCACCAAACTTATACTTGCAGTCAGCTGATGAAAAAACAACAACACGTGCAATTGTTAAGTGGTGTATACTGTCTACAGTCTACATGTCATGTTTGGTGCTGTTGGTTGGTTGTTGGTTTGTATAATCATTAAAGCGTGCACAATGCACAACAATGCAATGCAACAATACATAATACATTAACAACTGTATACAACACAGACTAAGTGGTGTAGTGTGAGTTTTCAGGACCTACTGTATGTCTCTCTCTATGGCCTGACTCACACCTTCGCAACAGATTGATGTATGCTTGTTGTATGAGACTTATTGACTGATGCAAGCTCACAATGCATTTCCAATGGGAGTCACATGGTTTGACACAACATTTGTGTTGTATGAGGGGTTGGGGGGCAGTCGAAAAACACAGCCGAAAGCCGTACAACACAAATGTTGTGTCAAACCATGTGACTTCCATTGGAAATGCATTGGGGCAAGATGTAAACAAACCCTTTGCATACATCTAGCATGCATCAATGTTGTATGCTAGATGCGAAGGTGTGAGTCGCCCCTATGCAATCTCTTTCCACAATGGCCGGTTATACCACCATGAGGCCGATTTTGTCAAAACACATTTCTGTACATTACGCGTACACATTTTATACATACATCACACAATTCGGTATACACTATCTCTCCATAGTGGTTGTTGGTTGGTTTGTATAATCATTAAAGCGTGCACAATTACGTGCACTTTCACGTCGTTCTTCACTGTGCTTTTAAAGGAACAAATATAAAATAATAAGTAATACTAGTGTAATAATAATGATATAATAACATTAATGTGCTTGCCTTAGCAATCACACAATAATAATCCTCAATCCAAAAAAACAAAATGTAACACTTTTTATTTATTTAATTATTATTTATTGTCAAGTTAAGTATGATGTTCATATAAAGACTATTTTTGGCATCTGATACCGAGATGTAGTTGAAGCAAACTACACAGTTGTACTACATAATTGTACTAAAAATGAACAATGGCATACAAGACTGATATATCTAATATGTGTCTAATATCACATTAGACACATTGACAACATCCATTCAGACAGTAGACTATGGTGCATATCACTGCATTTTATCATCTTAAGAATACTAATCAAATAAGGCTGTTTCTTTCTAAAGCCAACACTAAGAGACTAATGCATGCTTTTATGACATGCAGGCTGGATTACTGTAATGCTCTTATGTCTGGTCTTGCAAAAAAACAAACTATAGGTCAGTTACAGTACAAATTCAGCTGCTCGAGCACTTCACTGGCCAGTACCAGCAAGGAGAGCTCACATTACACCAATTTTAAAATCATTGCATTGGCTGCCGTTTTAGGATACATTTGAATGGTTTATATAAATCTCATAACCCATTTTGGGGGCGGGAACCCCTTTTGGTGTTTTAAACATTATGTTATAATTTAGCTATTGAAAAATAGCAGATCTACAAGCTCATAGCGCGCCACCGAGTGGCGCGCTACGAGCTTGTAGGTCTGCTATTTTTGAAAAAAATTGAAAATATTTATTTCAGAAAACTGGAGGATTTAGAAGATTTTTTTTAAAATTTCGACGTCAGGCCTAAATGGGTTAACGGCCATACTTTATGATGAACCCTCAGGTGATTGGTGAGATTTTTCTAAAAACTAGAACTAAAACATGAGACGTCATTTCAAGGCTATAGTTCGAGCTGCTGCAATAGGCCTCTCACAGCCCGTTTTTCACGCCCACTTCCGGTAAATAGTGGTGACTTTAACATTAGCATTTACACGTTTTTTTCTCTGGAGAATCTAAGTACATTTTCTAATGTAAAAATGTGACAGACCAATATTATTATGAAGCAAACAAGATGGTAAATCAGCTCGAACAGATAGAACAAACCTTACCTTGAGAAAACAAAAGTTGTAGACTTCTTAAATTACCCCTGTTAACATGTAGCGTCTATGGAGTGACGTCACGCTATCACCACTAACCCCAAAAGGGGGCGTATTAAGGGGGGCGGGGAAATTCTGTGAGATAGGCTTATTGCCTCTCAGAGGATAGTGGTACTTGACAAATCTTTTTTTTTTATACAATATTTTTCTGGCTTTTTCTGCCTTTATTGATAGAGATTATAGTCTGACAGGAAATGGGGAGAGAGAGAGATGGGGAGTGACATGCAGCAAAGGTCGTCGGGATCGGGAGTCGAACCCGCGACACACTGTCAGGCGGCATTAGCAGCCTTGGGCCACTTGTGATTATAAAACATTATAAATGATGGTGGGATAATCTTGGATTAAGAAAGCTATAAATCTTTGTCTTACAGATGTCTTTCTTCCAGTTGCAGGGAATGGAACAGTGGATCTTTTCGATGCGGTCCTCACAGGTGGCTTCCCTCAAGCCCGGCCCACAGTCCTCAGACTCAGGAACACATTTCCCGTACTCTGTGTCCGTGGAGCACTCCAGTCCAGCTGCCTTGTCATGTTTGTTATGTCCTGCACAGACAGACAGACAGACAGACAGCACACAAAGCTCCTTCAGTTTACAGCTCAGACATTTAACCACATTAACCCTATCATGCCTATTTTGGGCATGTTAGGCAAAGATCTTCAAAATGTTTCAAATGATACATTCAAGTTGTAAAAGTTTTCAAAATCTTCAAAAATAGCAGATCTACAAACTCTCAAAGGCATCACATCCTGATGCGTTATGAGCTTGTAGATCTGCCAAGTTATCTTGCAAACTCTGTGATATAGTTTGTCAAAAGATAATTGCCTTGCTTCACACTTCTACACACCTGGATTCTGCCCAATACAATCACACTCTTTTGCTGGCCACTCATGGTAGTCCAGCATAACAACACTCTTCTATTGACCACTGGGAGCTGCACAGTATACAACCACAGTCTTCTACAGTTGGCCACTGGGCTTCTCCAGAGCCTTAGAAAAGACAGAGTTCTGCAAACTCCGTTGACTTCATGGGGCCTGCGTAATGGCGGCATCTAGCGCTACTGGGGACGCCGATTAGGGACAGTTTGTGCGCCGGATGTTGACAGACTGCATGGATCCACATGGCTCCGTCTTTTTGGCAAATCTAGAACTTCCTGTTTGAGAGCTAGCAAATTTAAATACCTTTTAATGGAAAGAAAAAGGCATACAGTTTACAACTTTTTTACGTTATTTAATTACTTATTTTTACACAGAAACATAATGTGTGTCTTCACCATAACTGTAATGTAATAATAATAATGTAATGTAATAATTATTTAATTTACGACGCTTTTATTCTGAAAGCAACCGGATGTCTTAAATTTGCTAGCTCTCAAACAGGAAGTTCTAGATTTGCTAAAAAGACGGAGAGCCTGATTAGGGACAGCCTGGGGTCCCTAATCAGGCTCTCCATGAGAGCGCAGCTGTGCGCCCGAGCGCTTCCGGGATCACGTGACTGGGCTGTTCTGTGCCCCCTCAATAACGCAACTCTTCTATTATATGGCTCTGGGCTTCTCCAGTGGACTGAGTGGAGCAATCAGAGGTGATATGATATGCCTTGCTTGCTAAGGGCCTTTCTCGGCCCCACCCCTCTCCCATTGTTTATATTGTGTTTAGGATCCAAGATGGCCACAGCACCAGGAGGTTACTGGGCTGCATTCAAGCCTTGTGTCTGAACACAGCTTTGATGGATGTGTTCTGCCCCCCCCTCCCCCCCATCAAGCAAAATGTTTGGTCAAACCATATGGGCTTCCATTGGAAATGCATTGGAGCGGCCATTAAACACAGACACAAGACAGGTGCCTTGAATATGGGGAACGCAGCCCAGTGAGGGCATATGTCGACCCCACCCACTCACCTCCGCCCACCCCCTCCTGGTGCTGCGGCCATCTTGGATGGGGCCGAGAAACCGACGACAGGCCCGGAAGAGAGTTCCCCATTCAATAGACATTTCAAAAAGTATTTATTTAAAGACCTTTTAAGCCTCGAACAAAGCCAACTCTTGTTGTGACAAATTATGACAATAAACATTTTGGCCCGTCAAATAATTAGAAAGAATAAAAAAAGGGCAGGCAGTTGTTTTTCTTCTTTCTAATTATTATTTATTATAATATTATATTATTATTATTTGATCGGCCCAAAACAAAAGTTGTCTTTGTCCGAGGGTTACATGTCTTTAACGTAAATACTTTTTGAAACGTCTATGGGAAAAATGAATGGGAAATTCTCTTCCGGGCCTGTCGCCGTCGCCATGAAAGGGGGCGGGACTTCGGGGACAGCTCGCTCTATACTTGGGTTGTGCATCGTGCAAAAAAACAACAAAAAAACAAAACATCTACAAGCTCATAAAGTGCTGTGAGCTTGTAGATCTGCACTTTTTGGCGTGCAACAAACTAAATCAGTCTTTAACCCATTTTAGGCGGGAACCCCTTTTGCTTTTGGTGTAAGCATTATTTTATGCTTTAGCTATTGAAAAATAGCAGATCTACAAGCTCATAGCGCGCCACCGAGTGGCGCGCTACGAGCTTGTAGGTCTGCTATTTTTGAAAAATCGAAGAACCACTGACATAGAAACATAGCTTTTTCAGAAAACTGTCAGGATGTAGAAGACATTTTTAGAATCTGATCTCAGGTCAAAATGGGGTAACCTTCTCTGTTTCATTGTCAGACTTCTCACCTTTGCGATGGTGTCTGTGTTTCCCAGCAGCGGTGGCTAGTAGCAGAGCCAGCAGCAGCAGACTGACTGACAACAGGCCTCTCATCCTGGACACGGAATACAAAGTATACAGTAAGAGCAAGTGAATACAGCCACCCACCACCAACACATGACCAATGATTATTATAGTGTATTAATTCACCTAACCATGTTGTAATGCCAGAACATATAGTTTCTAGCATCCATTATCCTTATTTTTGAGAAAATATTTGTAAATCATTTGGCACAGTCTTGTTTAATAATACTGACTAATTCCTGTAAAACATGAATAGTGGTTAATTGAAACATTGGCGGAATTTACCCTGCAGCATTTTGGTCCACTTGTACCACAGCCACCATTTTAGACGGGTATAATAGTATAATACTTACAGTAAATGTAAACTACGGTAAATGATTCACATGGCATAGATATCACCAACATGTATGATTTATATTTTTAGACATGGCAAATGTTTCTTTGACAGAACAGTCATTCATTATACCTGTAGAAAATGTACTTTGACAAGCTGTTTTGTTAGTTTCGTTTTGTGTAGAATGCTTTCCACTTTACCTATGTTTACCTATTCCAAGCTTCACAGGCAGTTAGAAATGTTTGTGCTTACTAAATGTATGGTCACATGACATGACACACAGTGTGTACAGCTTTCTACAGTACAGTTCCCCTACTACATACATACAAAACAAAAACTATTGATTCCTATAAGAAAATGTTGTAATTGCAACAGAAAAGAGTACTATAACAGTACAGTGAGGAGAAATACAGTAGTAAAAAAATAATAACTAGAATGATGCAATTAGCAATTGCAAGTGTGGTTGCCTCTTGTAATACATTTTACCACATTATATAAGTAAATGTGCTGATATCATATGTCATACGTCATGATAATGGGATAATAGAAAACTCCACAAACCCCATAGATTATTATGGCATTAGCATGACGACATAACAGAAAACCACACAGACGTCAGAATTTACTCTAGAAACACACACTAAACTGACAATAACAATAGTGTGGTTGCTCTGTGGCCAACCACACTAAAAAAAAAAACTTGTCAATACACAACTGACACAGCTGGGATGATCAGTGCGCCGGCTGTTCTGTTTAATTTAGCCACTTAAAACCATATACTGACTGGAATTCCCAGGGCTCTACACCAGGTCCTCTAGTATTTCACTCTACACCGAATCTCTTCACCGTAAATAGCCGATATACAAGCTAAAATGTCCAATCTATATTAAGCTCACAACGAGGTGCAACACGTCGCTTTGTGAGCTTGTAGCTATTTTCGGCGAATCTTCCTCCCTTGGAATTAATGCGATGATTCAAGTGGTTAAAGCCTCCTATTCTGCTGTCTTTTCTTCAGAGGTGGAAAGTAACTAAGTACAT